>NW_025167892.1:0-1706 GCF_004010195.1 Chiloscyllium plagiosum | reverse complement strand
TAATCCCCGGATTAATCCGGCCTGTCCCACTCTATCAGGCACTGTGTTCCAGATCCTAACCCCTGGATTAATCTGGCCTATTCCACACTCTCAGACACTGTGATCCAGACACTAACCCCTGTATTAAACTGACCACCACCATACTCTCAGACACTGTATTCCCGACAAGAAACCCTGGATTGACCCGGCCTATCGTACACTCTCAGACACTGTGTTCCAGAACCAAACCACGGGATTAATCCATCCTATCCCATACTCTCAGACACTGTGTTCCAAACCCTAACACGTGGATTAATCCGGCCGAACCCACATTCTCAGACACTGTGTTCCAGACCCTAACCCCTGGATAAATCCAGCCTCCCGTACACTCTCAGGCACTGTGTTCCAGAGCCGAACCCCTGGAATAATCCGGCCTATCCCATACTCTCAGGCACTGTCTTCCAGACACTAACATCGGGATTGACCTGGCGTATCCCACAATCTCAGGCATTCTGATCCAGACCCTAACCTTGGATTAATCCAGCCGGTCCCACTCTCTCAGACAATGTATCGCAGACCGTCAACCCTGGATTGACCCGGCCTATCCCACACTCTCAGGCACTGTGTTCCAGACCCTAACCCCTGGATTAATCCGGCCTATCCCACGCTCTCAGGCACTGTGTTCCAGACTTTAACCCCTGGACTAATCCGGCCTATCCCACTCTCTCATGCACTGTGTTCCAGGCCATAACACCTGGATTAATCCGTCCTATCCCAAGCACTAAGGAACTGTGTTCCAGACCCTAACCCCTGGATTAATTCGGCCTATCCCACTCTCTCATGCACTGTGTTCCAGGCCATAACACCTGGATTAATCCGTCCTATCCCAAGCACTAAAGAACTGTGTTCCAGACACTAACCCCTGGATTAATCCGCCGTATCCGACACTCTCAGGCACTGTGTTCCAGACCCTAACCCCTGGATTAATCCGGCCTATCCCACGCTCTCAGGCACTGTGTTCCAGACTTTAACCCCTGGATTAATCCGGCCTATCCCACTCTCTCATGCACTGTGTTCCAGGCCATAACATCTGGATTAATCCGTCCTATCCCAAGCACTAAAGAACTGTGTTCCAGACCCTAACCCCTGGATTAATTCGGCCTATCCCACACTCAAAGGCCCTGAATTCCATACCCTAACCCCTGGATTATTCCCACCTATACCAAACTCTCAGGCACGCTGTTCCAGACCTTAACCCCTGGATTAATCCGGCCTATTCCACACTCTCAGGCAGTGTTCCAGACTCTAACCTCTTGATTAATCAGGCATATTCCACACTCTCAAGCACTGTATTCCAGACCCTATCCTCGGGATTAATCTATCCCACACTCAAAGGCCCTGAATTCCATACCCTAACCCCTGGATTATTCCCACCTATACCACACTCTCAGGCATGCTGTTCCAGACCTTAACCCCTGGATTAATCCGGCCTATTCCACACTCTCAGGCACTGTGTTCCAGACTCTAACCTCTTGATTAATCAGGCATATTCCACACTCTCAAGCACTGTATTCCAGACCCTATCCTCGGGATTAATCTGCCGTATCCCACACTCTCAGGCACTGTGTCCCAGACCCAAACCCCTGGATTAATCCGGCCTATCCCACTCTTTCAGGCACTGTGTTCCAGATCCGAACCCCTGGATTAATCCGGCCTTACCCACTCTC
>NW_025167891.1:0-1706 GCF_004010195.1 Chiloscyllium plagiosum | reverse complement strand
AATAGGGTTGAGGCCCCAGAGTACAGAAGAAGTGCTAATGCTGTCCCCTTGTTTAACAACGGTAGCACAGTCAATGCCAGTAGTTACAGATTGGTGAGTCTGACGTCATTGATAGGGACGCTGTTGGAGAATGTAATGAGTGACAAGACCTGTTTACATTTGGAAGAAAATGGGTTGATCAATGATAGATAACATGGTGTTGTGCAGGGATGCCCATGTCTTATCAACTTAATGGATTCTCTGAAGAAGTGAAAAGTTGATTGATGAAGGAGAGGCTGTAGATGCCACATATATGGACTTCAGTAAAGTGAATGTTAATGATCCCCATGGTAGACTGATGGAGAAAGTGAAGTCACATGGGGTCCAGGGTGTACTAACTGGATGGATAAAGAGCTGACAGAGGAAAAGGAGACAGAGAGTAGTAGTGAAAACGTGTTTCTCAATATAGAGGACTGTGACTCGTGGTGTTCCATTAGGATCCGTGCTGGTGCAACTATTGTTTATCATATACATGCATTATGTGGAGGAAGGTACAGGTGCTCAGATTAGCAAGTTTTCAGATGATACTAGGTGGAGGAGCAGATGTAATTTGCGGGCGGAGAAGCAGAGAGTAAAGTGAACTGTCAGAGAACAGAGCACAATACAGATAGAGTGGAGAATTGGGCAGAGAAATGGCAAATGGAGTTAATCTGGGCATATGCGAGGTGATGCAATTTGCAAGCTCCAATTGAAGAGCGAACGATACATTGAATGGAAATCTCCTGGGGTAAACAGATGCAAAAGAGAGATCTCAGTGTTCAGGTCCTTTGTTCCCTGAATGTTGCAATGATATTGGATAGCCGAGTCAAGCATGCTTTCCTTCATCGGACAGTTTATTTAGTCCAAGAGATGGCAGGCCATATTAGAGTTGTATAGTACTTTGGATTGGCCATATATGGAATGCTCAGTACAGTTCTGGTCGCCATGTTAACAAAAAGATGTGGATGTTTTGGAGAGGGTGCAGATGATGTTCAACAGGCTGTTGCCTGGTATAGAGGGCGCGAGCTATGAATTGAGCTTGAATAGGTTAAGATTATTTGCATGAGAAAGACAGAGTTTGTAGGGGACTTGATTGAGGTCTACAAATTCATGAGAGGTATGAATATAACAAGAGTGCTTTTTTCACAGAATTGGGGACTGAATTACGAGGGGTGATGAGATCAGTGTGAGAGGATAAATGTTCGGGGGAGATATGTCAGGAGATTCTTTTAGAAAGAGAGTTGTGGGTGCCTGGAACGCGTTGACAATAGAGGTTTTAGCGTCGGACACGATAGTTGCGTTTCAGATGTATCTTGACAGATACATGATTCGGCAGGGAGTAAAGGGATGTAGACGCCCAGAAAATAGGCGGCATATGTATATATAGCATTTGGATCAGCTGAGGCTTAGAGGGCGAGAAGGCCGGTTCCTTTTCTAAATTTTCTTTGTTCTTTTTGTCCTTAGTGCAGTAGATCCAGCCGGTATATGGGAAGACTTCATGACATTCTTGTGCAAGGCTCCTGTTTGCACCAAATGAGATGACGGCTCCAGGCTCCTCTGCCAACCATCTTTATCGGAGGCAATTAAATGTGTGGGTGACAGTGGTGGAGGGTCATGTGTGTATGTCAACTTTATCAGAAGCAATATTTGGTAGTACTGGGCTGAGTGTGCTGCAATTTATTCAGAAA
>NW_025167890.1:0-1706 GCF_004010195.1 Chiloscyllium plagiosum | reverse complement strand
TCTTAAAAACAATTGTAGCGCGAGATCCCTGTTGTATTTATGGTACACTCATATTAAGTGCCGTATCACAGTCACACCATAAACCACGATCTTTGTCTTGCATGGGAAAGTCACATTTATTGTGTTACGACAGGGTAAAAAACCCATCTGCTAATTTAAATCAGACGCACAGAAAAATTCAGATTGCACCATAACCTGTTAAATTTCGAGAGGCAACGAACAGGCCCTTCGGCCCCAGATTTCAATATTTAAGGTAAAAATTAACACTTGTATTCTTTAAGTCCAACAGAGAACATTAAAACCACAACCAGTTTCCAATTTCTTACTTTTAAGCCTTTAATTGGCACTCCATAATACTGCTCCGCTTAAAATAATCCAACTATGATTTACGAAAAGTAACTTTAAAGTTTCAAAATCCAGCCAGTTATCCATTCTCCTTGGTAGATTTTCCTCTGTAGATTTTCCTTTGCATTTTCTGCTGTCATCTTTTCTACGGTTGCCTGCTGCGCAACTTTAATTATGGACAGATATCTTTTAGAGAATTATTTGATTAATAGTCAGTTTTTTTGGTGCTGTTTGCAGGTGTTCCTAACTGATAAGGACCTATGGCATTATACCCCAAAGCACCTGTTCATTTCATTGGTTTGATGTTATCAAACAATTAAATTCAAATTCGCTTGGATCTCTGGGACATAATTGAAACTGGTTGGTCGAATTTCAATTTGTTTTTGTTCCATGGCAGCGCAAATCCAGCTATTCATTTCAAATAATTCTGCCATTTTTTAATCACTTTTAACACAGTCTCTACTTTTAGTCAGTCCTTATTATCTTTTCTCTGTCTTAAAGATACAGTCGAGGCCTCGACCTTCAGAATAATTATCGCACAACAATCAATGTTTGATAAAAAGCTGAACGATCTATTTTTACTTTATTTTTTATAATCATGTGTATTCGAATATAGAAATACAGCACTACAATGAAAATGTATACCGTTGCCATACATGGCGCCATCTGAGATGCCAAGGCAACTAGGGTAGTAAAAAGAAGCTTTGACACAAAAGACACAGAGAAGGAAAACGTTGTAAAGTTAAGTATTAGTTGATAGAATGTTAGAAAAACAAAGAAATTGGTAATAGTTCACATCAATTCGTTCTCATCATTTAGTCTAGGATAACAAAGACATAAGTTAAAACTTCAGCAGACTTTGATGAGTTCTTCGCTTATCTCGCTCTGCTCTCTGTTGCCAACGCCACCGTCATAGATTCCGTCACTACTGCTGAAACTGTCGCACCTCCGATCACCCCCGTTGGTATGACAACATCTCTAGGCATGTTCCACTCGCATGTGAAGCTGACAGAAAACCATAAACTGAAAAGAGAACAGCACATCTTGCCGCCAAGAGACCTGGCCGGGTACAACCATCAACCACTGCGAGACCAGGCTGACAGCCGCCGAGAGAACAGGCTGGGACCTGCTAGAAGCTGCAGATAGGCCAGATTGAGATCTACAAAGGAGCAACATCAGGTAAAACAGATATAAAAGGAGAGAAAAGGCAAAGGAACCGAAAATTCGAAGGAGGCCGGCTGGACCATTCTATTCCGCAGCGATAATACTAGATTATCAACGTTTTTCATATAAACGTTATCCCGCTTCTGTCATGTTATGACGTTAGCAGCAACGATCCCAATTTAATGGAGGGATGATCC
>NW_025167889.1:0-1706 GCF_004010195.1 Chiloscyllium plagiosum | reverse complement strand
TAATAAACTTAAAGAAAACATAATTCACGAAGGAAGAAGGGATATTCTTGGGACATAACATCGGGTCATGAAATGTTGACCGCAAGAAAAGCCAAGACGAATGTCATCGAGGAGATTTTGCTGGACGTTTGTTCCAAACGTAGCAGCATAGTAACACGGCAAATCGATTTGCTGAAAACGAACACGAAGTTTTGGTGGACAGAACAATGCCAGGAGGCATTTGATTATTTAAAATCAGTATTAACCACTGTACCATTTTTAGCTAAATCAAACGTTTTGAAACCCTTCTAAGTTGCAATCAATTCAAAAGACAGAGGAGTTGGAGCTGTCCTGCTACAGGGAGATGATGATAGAATTGAACGGCCGGTTGGTTACTTTTCCAGGAAACTCAGCACCCACCAGAGAAAATACTCTACCGTCGAAAAATAATTATTGTGTTTGGTACTGGCCTTACAGCATTTTAATGTTTATGTGACGAACAATGTGTCGGAGACATTTGTCCACACAGGTCACAATCCTCTTACATTCTTGAAATACTTCAAGGACAAGAATATAGGATTATTTACATGGAGTCTTATGTTACACACTTTTACTTAAAAGAAAACATACATGTTGTGGGACGCAAAACTGTGATAGCAGATGTGTTATCTCAGATTTCGCGGAGAAAGTATGGATAAGATTGAACAAATATTAATATTGTGTTTTAGCATTGAGATTTTGCAAGCACCTGTCATGTGACTGACTAGCAATCTCAGATTGTACCAGAAAATTGAAAATATGTAACATTTGGCTTCTATGTTTACAACAGTTCAGATTTTACTAATCAGTTTAGTGCCCCAGGACACTAAAACCCAATTCAATTTGAATTTTAATCTTATGACAACATTGAACCAATGAGATAACTGATGTTTTATTGAGTATAAAAGAAGCTGACATTTTGAGAATAAGCCAGCGAGAGAACAACTAACTGCCATCATCAGAGTAAAGACCAGCCAAACACTCTCTATCAAGGGTATCTTTTCATATGAAACAACTTTTCAGCAAAAGACTGAAGATAACCCAGGGAGATCTTTAGCTGAAAGGAGCCAGACACCAAACACTACAGCAGATATCTGGTTTTGAAAATTAGGTTGCTGCAATTTTAATAGAGATTTTTATTGTATCAGTATATTGTTGTAGCGTGAAGCTGGATAACAGACCTTTAAGAGAAAGGAGGTTTAGAGTTGTAAATACTTATTGTTTAATGATCAGTTTTAGATTGAAAGAATAAATTGACTTTTTATTCTTTAAATAGTCGAATGTGGGAGTTCTCTGTCACTCATACTTTAACAGATTACGAAGCGAGCTGAGCTTTTCTGGGTGTTTGAGTTAATTCGCAGAAAGTTTCACTGCCGTGTCATAACAGATTCCAGACCCAATCCCCACCAGACACAATCCCCTCGAGACCCAATCATCTCCAGACACAATCAGCTCCACGCCCAATCTCCTCCACACCCAACCCATTTACACCCATTCTCGTCCAGACATAATCCTCTCCAGACCCGATCCTGTAAGGGAAGGAATGCCAGGATATTGAATCAACAACTCTGAAGAAACAGTAATATATTTCCAATTCTGAATGACGATAGATCTGGAGGTTTACTTGCAGGGGCTGGTGCCCCTTTGATCTGCTCCCCTTGTCTTACTGGATGGGCGTGGTCATCGGT
>NW_025167888.1:0-1706 GCF_004010195.1 Chiloscyllium plagiosum | reverse complement strand
TTGCCTGTCCTCGGATGCTGCCTGAATTGCTGGTTTCTCTCTGCAGATGCTGCCAGAGCTTTGAGCTTTTCCAGCAATTTCTGTTTTTGTTTCAGCTTTGAATAACTGATCACATTCCTCCTACAATCAATGCACAAAAGAGATATCTTTCATAAAGTGATGCACCGAATTTAATTTTAGAGTGAACAACAAAAATTACTGCAGATGATGAATTTAGAGTCAGTCATAGAAATGTACAGCACACAAACAGACCCTTCGGTCCAACCTGTCCATACTGACCAAATATCCTCTCAATCTAGTCCCACCTGCCAGAGGCCAGCTCATTTCCCTCCAAACCCTTCCTATTCATATACCCATCCAGATGCCTTTTAAATGCTGTAATTGTACCAGCCTCCACCACATCCTCTAGCAGCTCATTCCATACACGTACCACCCTCTGAGTGACAAATTTGTCCCTTAGGTCTCTTTTACATCTTTCCCCTGTCACCCTAGGCCTATGACCTCTAAGGACTCCCCTACTGCAGGGAAAAGATCTTGTCTATTTACCCTATCCATGCCCCTCATGATTTTATAAACCTCTATAAGATCACCCCTTAGCCTCTGTTGCTCCAGGGAAAACAGCCCTAGCTTACTCAACCTCTCCCTATAGTTCAAAACCTCCAAAATTGGCAACATCCTTGTAAATCTTTTCTGAACCCTTTCAAGTTTCACAACATCCTTCTGATGGGAAGGAGACCCGAAACGGAGATAGAAATAGCTGCTGACACTCAGGCAGCAACCATAGGTAGAACAGGAGTCAACATTTTAGGTAAAAAAATCTTCCTTGGAATAATGTTTTAAAAAAATGGAAATGGAAGAGGCAAAGACAAATGTTGATCATAAGCAAATGGTTCCAGAGATACAGAACACGCACAGACTGGAGAATGTAGGCTGTTACCTCGATTGCAGACTGGACAGATATTTGCTAAATGAGTTTAAAATGAAAACCAGTTTAGATTGGGTATATAAAGAAAACCTGGTTTCCAATGGCTGAAGGGTCAATAACCATGGAAGCACAAATCTATTGTGATTCACCAAAGAACTAGGATGATGAAGAAAATATAATTTACCCTACAAATCATTAGCAACTGTAATGGACTGCAGTTCCAGTTAGAATGAGGGAAATAGATTCAATAGTAGCCATTAAAAGGTAACGGGATCTATGTATTTAAAGGATAACGGTTTTAGGATTATAGAGAGAGAGTGATGAATAGGACTAACTGGATTGCTCTTCAAAAAAACTGGCACAGGCTCATTGGACAGAACAAGGGGTAGCCATGGGCACACGTATGTGTCCCAGCTATACCTGTCTCTTTGTTGGCTAAGTAGAACAGTCGATCTTCCGTAATTACACCGGCATCACTCCCCACCTCTTCCTCTGCTACATTGATGACTGCATTGGCGCCACCTTGTGCTCCCGTGAAGAGGTTGAGCAATTCATCAACTTCACCAACACATTCCACCCTGACCTTAAATTTACCAGGACCATCTCTGACACCTCCCTTCCCTTCCTGGACCTCTCCATCTCCGTTAATGACGATCGACTTGACACTGACATTTTTTACAAACCCACCGACTCCCACAGCTACATGGATTACACCACTTCCCACCCTACCTCTTGCAAAAATGCCAAACCATATTCCCAATTCCTCCGCCTCCGCCGTATC
>NW_025167887.1:0-1706 GCF_004010195.1 Chiloscyllium plagiosum | reverse complement strand
ATTGGAAGCAAATTATTAGAACAAACGGCCATTGTTGCACGTATTGCAAAAAAAAAGAAATATTGAGGCACTGCACTAGGCGAGAAAATAGATTTCGTCTGCACTTGATGGAGATACAGAAATTCAGGATAGCTGCACAATCTGAACAAGAATCAAGTGATAGAAAAAAACGTATAACAAGTCTTTTCTTAGACCATGACCCCCACCATGGCACATTGTATCAACTGCGATAACTGATCTAATTTCTCCTGGTGATGCCCTCCCCCACCCCCACACTGCCCTCCCAACTCCAGCCAATGGCCCCAAGCTGATGGCCCTCTGATAGCACAGTTCGTTTCCATCTCCTCCATATATCCACAAACAGGGTGGCCCAGGCAGCCACATTGCTTCAGTCTGCACCTGCTACAAACAACTCATCTCTTCCTACTTTGACTCAGTAATCCCTCCTGGTCCAGCCTTTGCCCATCGACATCCGTGATTCATCTGACACTTTATACCACTTTCAGAATTTCCATTTTGCAGGTTCCATCGACCTCCTCTTTCCCATGGTCGTACCATCCCATTACACATCCACCAACATCCCTCCCCAACCCCCACCCCCATTATTATGGTCTCAGGACTCTCTGCTCTTCCTGGAACGAAGGCCTTAACTGCACCACCACCATCCTCCAACGGGCTGAGCCCGTCCTCACTCTCAACAAACTTTCTTTTTAACATCCCCATGATCACTCTAACTTTGCCTTTCCTACACATCTTTGCTCTCTTCTGGTGGATCTTGTGCCCCAGCTCCTGACTACTGTTTGGAGGCCTGTACAAGTCTCCAATTATGTTTTTTTCACCTTTTCTATACCTCAATTCTACCCACACAGATTCCCCTATCATCTGACTCAATTTCTTACTATTGATTTAGTTTTATTTCTTATCAATAAGGCAACCCTACATCTCCGCCCACCTGCCTATCTTTTCATTAAGATGTATATCCTTGAATATCCAGCTCACAATCCTGATACCCTTGCAGCCATGTCTCCGTGATGCCCGCCACGTCATACCTGCCAATTCTGATCTGCTTCACTCGCTCATTTACTCTATTCCTTCCACTGCATACATTCAGATATAACACCTTCAGTCCTGTATTAATCGTTCTTCTTCACGTTGTCATTCGTTTGTCCAGTGTGCTTGACGTTTGATTGCTAACACTCTCCATACACTCTGTCATATTTATGTCTGTGTTGGAGATTTTAATAACTTCTCCTGAGTTCAGCACTTTTACATCCTCTATAACTCTGGTTTTCTAATTCCGCCAATATCTGACCTTGCCCACACTCGCCCTATTTAGTTTAAAGCCCTGTCTCCAGGCCTGGATGTGCGATCCCCTAGTACTCTGGTCCAAGCACGGTTTGGATGAAGACCACGCCATTGGATGCCAATCAGTCCGTTTACTCTGCTTTGCGAATTAATTGGATTGTAGTTATTCTGTTCCTTTCAATAGCAGGGTCTTTACACAGCAACCCTAGTGGGTCACAAAGTGCCCAGTGTCTTTGTGTCCACAGCCCTGCTTTGGGAGCATCCAGTGCCAAGCGATGAGTTCTAAGGAGTCTCAGGCGTGGCTCGAGGAAAGGCTGCATGCAGTAATGGATTGACCGAGGGACTGAGAGGAATAGCTTGGGAACCAATGACATTGCACTCACACAAGTGGCCAGGCAAGT
>NW_025167886.1:0-1706 GCF_004010195.1 Chiloscyllium plagiosum | reverse complement strand
GTCTCATATTCTGGTCTTTAAATATTCCAAAAATTGGAGAGGTATGTCGTTCTCCACAACCATCTCCGACAATTCGTTTGTCATATAAACATTAAAATGTCAGTCCAGTGCTAAACTTAATCATTCTTTTTCAATAATGCAGATGTTGTATTTTTCTTTCTGGTGGATACTGAGTTTTTTCGACATGTAGCCAATTGGTCATTCAATTACATCATCATTTTTCTGTATCAATATATCTTCAACCAGTATATCCCGAGAATCAAACACAATTTTCAAAGGGTTTCATAATATTTGGTTCAGCTAAAACTGGTGTGGTGATTAATCCTGCTTTAAAATTCTCAAGTGCCTCCTGGCATTGTTCTGTCCACCACAATTCTGTGTTCTTCTTTAGTAAATCCATTGGTAGTGCCAATACACTGCTGAAGTTTGCAACAAACTTCCGATAGAATCCACTCAGTTCCAAAAATCGATGCACGTCTTTCTTCGAGGATGGTCGTGGAAATTCCTCAAAACCCTTCGTCTTTGTGTTCCATGGGGATAACCTTCCATGTCCAATGTAATGTCCCAAGAACGTCACCTCTGCTTTCGCGAATTCTGTTTTCTTTAAGTTTATTACCACGTTTGTTTCTTGTAATCGTTCAACATGCGCTGCCAACTGTAACATGTGAGCTTTAAATCACTTGCTAAAGATCACCACATCATACAGATAAACTGCACAATTTGTTCATCTGGCCGCAACTCTGTTCCTGAGTCTTAAATGTGGTGGTGCATTATTCATTCACATGACGTACTCTAACTTTTTTTTTTGTCATATCTGGTATCCTTACCAGATAGCTGAACTGACTCAATTTTTTTTTTATTTGAAAGGGGGCACTAAACTTGGCTTTTAAGGGATTTCAACCACTGGTGGCAATACTAACACGTCATCCCCACGGGAAATCATCAATATTTCAGAGTTTTTATTTGCCAGCTGCTTCATTCCATGCTGTGTCGTCTTCAGGTGCTGTTTAGCTAACTCACCTACTCCATCTAATTTCTCCCTCATGTCAGATATATAATCCAAGTGTGAGATCTCCGACTCCGGTCCTGTCAATTTATATTTAATAAATTTCAAAGGACCTTTCACTTCATATACGAATATTAACTCAAAGGAAGTAAAGTGATCTAATTTCTCCCTCACGTCAGATATATATTTCCAAGTGTGAGATCTCCGCTTCGGTCCTGTCAATTTATGTTTAATTAATTTCAAAGGAACTCTCATTTCAGATACAAATATTAACTCAAAGGAAGTAAAGTGAGTAGATTTATTTGGGGCATCTCTCATGGCAAACAATATAATGAGACACCTTTATTCCAATCATTCGGGTAATTCTGACAGTACGCAGTTAATATTGTCTTCAGCATCTGATGCCAACTTTCCAAGGCTCCCTGGGATTCGGGATGGGACGCACTTGATTTAAACTGCTGTATGCAGAAGCTATCCATGACGCTCTTAAACAGCTGCGCGGTAAAATGAGACCCTTGGCCTGACTGAATCACACTGTGTAGCCCACAGTGAGTAAAGAAAGCTACTAACTGCTCTACCTCCCTTTTTGCCTTAATACCCCATATGGAATTGCTTCTGGAAATATGGTGGATACATCCATTATGATTAGCAGATATTAGTTTCCATTTTAATTTGGAAAGGGGAGCTCCACAATTAATCA
>NW_025167885.1:0-1706 GCF_004010195.1 Chiloscyllium plagiosum | reverse complement strand
GTGAACAAAGGTAGGAATGCAATATAGTAAGTGCGAGATTATCCACTTTGTAAGAAGGAATGGATTTGCAGGGTATTTCCTAAATGGTGAGAGATTGGGAAATGTTGATGTCGAAAGAGACCTCGGTTTATAAGTCACTTAAAGCTACAAATGGTATGTTAGCCTTTATTACAAGTCAGTTTGAGTACAGGAGCAAAATAATCTTGCTTCAATTGCCTGAAACATTGGTTAGATTGCCCCTGGAGAATGTGTGCAGTGCTGGTTCCCTTGAATAGGGAAAGATATTCTTATGATAGGCAGGGTTGGGCAGAGATCCATCAAACTGACTCATGGGATTGTGAGTCTGTCTTGGAGGAGATTGGGGAATCTGGGCTTATATTCTCTGGATTTCAAAAAAAAGGTAAGACAACATCAGACAAAATTACAAAATTCTTAAAGTACTGGACAGAGTAGATACAGAAAGGATGTTTCCCCGGACCATTAGGGTTTAGAAACAGAGGACGTGGTCTCAGAATATAAGGTAAGCCATTTAGGACTGAGATTTGGAGGAACTTCAGAGGATGGAGAATCTTTAAAATTTTGTATCCCAGAGGATTCTGGAAGCTCAGACATTCAGTAAATTCAAGACAGAGATTGATAGATTCCTACTTACTAACGACATCAAGGAATATGGAGCTAGTGTAGGAATATGGCACTGCACTGGATAACCAGCCATGGAGGGGGATGAATCGTTTACTTCTATGTTCCTATGTTATCTGACACCCCAGGATCCCACTATTCCATAGCTCTGTAACTCAAAAAAAAAGTTTTGCCTGGCTGTTAAACCATTTTTCTGGATTCTTTTCCCAAATAAATTGATTTGGTGAGAAAAAAAAGCCACTTCTGCTGAGGTACAGTTCATTTATGGGTGCTGTGTCAGGAATGCAGCAAGAAATATTGCTAACATGTTTATTGGGAGTTGAACTGGGGATTGTTGAAGATTGATGCACTGTAATGCAGATGCTTTGATTTATGATTACTCAGGACTGCATAGGATATATGGCACAGAAACAGGCTATTCAGTCTGTCCACACCAACGTTTAAGTTTCAGTTGGGTCTTCTCCCATCATTTTCTTATCTAAATCTGTTATTGTTAACCAACTGTTCCCTTCCTCCTCGAATATTGGTTTGATTGCTCCTTAAATGCATCAACATTATTCATTTCAGCTACTCTCTTGGCGGTGAGTTCCACATTCTTACCACTCTTTGGATGAAGATGTCACTACTGAATTCCTTGTTGGATTTCATTGTGACTGTTGGATAGCAATAATCTCCAGATATGCATTATCCCAGAAGAGGAGACATTCTCTTTAAACTGACACTATCAAAACCTTTCAGAATTGTAAAGACCTCTATGAGATCACCAAAGTATTTGTTTCAAAACAGGACACCCAGCTTTTATAATTTATAGCTATAATTCCAATTATAATCTGTCATGATTTTTAGATGGCTGCCAAATTGGAATCAAACCTATTCACCAACAATTCATTTAAATGCTCAGATCTGCATGAGACTTTAAACTCATAAGTTCAGACAGTAAATTCAAAGAGATGTTATTTAAAGAGAAATATAGCTTCATACAGATTTGCAATTTAAGATCGTGATATTGCAATACAGAACTGTTTGACGAAGTGATTAGAATTCATTTGAGGAAGTAAACAAGCAAG
>NW_025167884.1:0-1705 GCF_004010195.1 Chiloscyllium plagiosum | reverse complement strand
GGCGAAATACTGCGGAAGGTAAGGAGGGATGACATTTGGTCACGTTACTTGCGGGATTCAGTGGATTACACATTATTGCAAAGTAATGTTTTTGCTCAATCTAATGTCAGAACGGTGATAATGACGCCGATAGGACGTATACCTGTACCTGAGGGGCGATTACGCATTTGATGATTTACTATGTGGACATGATAAAGACAATGCGAAGGAAGAGATGTATGTTGGTCGTCATTGACAGTTTTAGTAGATGGGTAGAACCGACCCCGTCGAGAGATTCAGGGGCAGACACTGAAGATGTTATCATCTTAAGTTATTCCGACGTTTGGCATGCCGTCTGACATCACATCAGATAAAGAGTCTGCCTTTATCCAGAAGATGATTGAGTTGATTCTGCAGATTTTGCGGATTAAGCAGATGTTCGGCTATGTGTGCCATCCTCAGTCGTGGGGTATGGTGGAACGGATTATTCGTACTTTGGAAGCTGAGTTAAATTTAGTGTGTGCAAGTACCTGTGGTACCTGGTTCGATGTATCGCCACTGGCATTACTGGGCTACCCATGTGCATACTAACCGCATGAATAACTTGGCACCACATGAAATGCTTACCAATGGATACATGCCAGTGATTGAGTGAGGTTTCCATTTGACGTGCCTAGCTTGGATCAATTGGGTACTTGAACTTAAGTACTGTATGCAGGTGCTAACTACGAGTCACGAGTGAGCCAGTGCCTGGTAGCTGGAATGGGCTTATTGGACCTGGAGATCAGGAGTATGTGCGGGTTTTCTGGAGAAAGTGGAGAAGTCGCCTACTGCCGTTTAAGTGGAGTGTAGATCCGCTTGATATCATCTTAGTCAATGTACCAGGGCGCTCCCACTGGCTCAGACGAACTCTTGCGTTGAGGAATGTGAGGGCTGAGACAGAACTGCGACGATTGAAAGGGTGTGCTGTGGCTTGATACTTCTTTACATGGCCTTGAGCAGCTGGCGAGTGCGACTTGTTGGGGTGCTGGTGCCTCCAAAGCCATAGGTGATGAGTTTGTGGAAGGAGACCTTTCTCCTGATCGTATGGCTGAGGACGGGTTTGGGGAGGCCCCCTCCCCAGTTCTGAACTTCTTTGCTCTTTGCTAACTTGGGGGTCCATCGAAATGGCAGAACTGGTGGATATCGCTTGGTAGTGCAACCAAATCACAACCAACTCTACGCCGCCCTGAACAGTGGTTTATCCCTGATTCGGCAGTACACGTAGTTGGTATAGATGAGCCACAGCGTTGCCCAATGTGTTCTAGGCCAGGAGTTAGATTGCCACAGGCTGGCAATTGTTCATTCCTCTCATTGATGTTAGCAGCACTGCCGAGTGGATAAGTTGCATCCATTACAACCAGCAGAGGTTAATTAATTGCTCTGATATTGACATCTCTGTGTTCGGTGAGCAAGTAGATACGACCAGTCGGATGGCGTAGCAGACTCACTCGGCCTTTCACTGGGTATTGGCTGAGAAAGATGGTGTCTATGTACTGTTTGGGGAATAGTTATGTACTTTTATTCTCAATAATACTAGCCCTGAGGGATCTCTTACTCAGGCGATGGGTAAACTGTGGAGTTTACAAAGGGGGTTTATGCAGAATGCAAGGTCCAGCCATCCAATCTTTGATTGGTTGGATGGTATTTTGGAGGAATGGGGGGCTTGGTTCGTTAAGCGTGGGAT
>NW_025167883.1:0-1705 GCF_004010195.1 Chiloscyllium plagiosum | reverse complement strand
CTTCTTTAGAACTGAGATGAGGTAGAATTTCTTTGGCCAGAGAGTGGTGAATCTATGGGACTCGCTGCCAAATAAGGCTGTGGAGGCAAAGTCATTAAGTTTCTTTAAGTCAGAGATAGATGGGTTCCTGATTGGTAAGGAGATCAGGGATTACTGGGAGAAAGCAGGAGAATAGAGTTGAGAAACAGCAGTGATAGTGAATGGTGGAGCAGTCTCAGTGAGCTGATGGACCAGTGCTGCTCCCAAATCCTATGACTGGGGCAGGACTTACAAAGTTCATGGTAGGGCAGTGTTGTCAGGCAGACCTAGGGATGCAGGCACGTAGTTCATTAAAAGTGGCATCGCACATCGACAGGGTGGTAAAGAAGGCATTTGCCACACTTGCCTTCATTGGTCAGAACATTGAGTATAAGTGTTGGGATGTCATCCTGTACAGGACATTGGTGTGGTCATATCTGGATGACTCTGTTCCTGCTACAGGAAGGATGTTATTAAACTGAAAAGGGTATAAAAAGTTTAAAGCTGAAAATGTGTTGCTGGAAAAATGCAGCAGGTCAGGCAGCATCCAGGGAACAGGAGAATCGACGTTTCGGGCATAAGCCCTTCCTGAAGAAGGGCTTATGCCCGAAACGTCGATTCTCCTGTTCCCTGGATGCTGCCTGACCTGCTGCGCTTTTCCAGCAACACATTTTCAGCTCTGATCTCCAGCATCTGCAGACTTCACTTTCTCCTATAAAAAGTTTAAAGGATGTTACTGAGACTGGAGGGTTTGAGTTATAAGGAGAGGATGGATAGGCTGGGACTGTTTTCTCTGGAGCATTGGAGGCTGTGAGGTGACTTTATAGAGGTTTATAAAATTAGAAGGGGCATAGGTAAGGTCTTTTCCCCAGTGCTGGGGAGTCCAAACTAGAGGACATAGGAGGGGCTGTTTCTCTTCTGTTTGACTCTGACTTTAAACATGAACTTAAACATGTGATATTTATAAAACAAAAGACAGCCATGACAGTTCCTCTGCTCCTGTTCAGAATATTGTCATGGGTCCTTTGTCACCCATCCTAGTTTCAGTCAGCTGTGTAAGCTGGTGCTTCTAACAACACGGTGCTCACTCATTACTGCTCAGATCCTATTGTAGGATTTAAACCTGAAACCTTGTCACTCAGGTGAGAGTCTTACCAACTGAGGCGCAGTTGACCCTAGACATGATACAAATCATCCTAACTTCCTCAGGCTTCCTGGGACCAAAGAGTGGGTCATCCAAGCCAGTGCCAGTTGAATACAAAGTTGCATTTCCTGCCACTCCAGATAACTCAATCACAATCTCATAATTACCAGGGTCACAATCATTTGGAACCGGTACTGAGCCCCATTGTTGCCAGAGGCAGCACAAAAAATTAATTAAACGCTGAAAATGCCTCATTTGCTCTGACTGACTGTGAGCCAGGAGCAAAGCAAACCACACCAGCCTTTGTCAGGGAGAGTAAAAGTAACTCAATTAGCTGCAACACACAACCACTCTTTATATTCATCTTTTGGAGATGCCGGTGTTGGACTGGGGTGTACAAAGTTAAAAATCATACAACACCAGGTTATAGTCCAACAGGTGTAATCGGAAGCACACTAGCTTTCGGAGCGACGCTCCTTCATCAGGTGGTAGTGGAGGGCTCAATCCTGACACAGAATTTATAGCAAAAATTTACAGTGTGAT
>NW_025167882.1:0-1705 GCF_004010195.1 Chiloscyllium plagiosum | reverse complement strand
TGAAACTCTCTTAGACACATTGTGAAACTCTCTTACTCTCTCTGCCATCCTCTGAGATACACTGTGTCACGCTCTGAAAAACTGTGACAATTTCTGTGACATATTATGACACTCTCTGAACGACTGTGACACGCCCTGACACACGGTGACATTTTCTGAGACACTGTGACTCTCTCTGAGACACATTGTGACACTTTATGTCTCTCCCTGACTCCCTGAGACACACTGTGACACTCTCTGACCCGCTCTGACACTCTCTGAGACAGACTGTGACACTCTCTGAAACTCTCTGACACACAGTGTGACACTTTCTGACTTTCTCTGAGACACACTGTGATACAGTCCGACTCTATCTGACACTCTCTGAGGCACAGTATGACATACTGTGACACTCTCTGACTCACTCTGACATCTCTGTAACACGCTGTGACGCTCTCTCACAGACTGTGACACTCTCTGACCCAAAAGCTGTCACTCTCTGAAACTCTCTGAGGCACAGTATGACACACTCTGACACTTTCTGACTCTCTATGAGACACTCTGCAATACGCTGTAAGATTCTCTGACAGATTGTGTCACACTGTGACCCTCTTTGAGAAAAACTGTGACACTTTCTGACTCTCTCTAACACTCTGAGACACACTGAGAAACTCACTGTGACCCTCTGTGACACTTTCTGAAAGACTGTGACACACTGAGACACTCTCAAAGACAGACTGTGACACGTTCTGACTCTCTATGAGACTCTCTGAGGCACACTGTGACACTCTCTGACAGACTGTGACACACTGAGACACTCTCAAAGACAGACTGTGTCGCTTTCTGACTCTCTCTGAAACACACTGTGGCGCTCTCTAAGAGATTGTGACACACTGTGACACTCTCTGAGACGCTCTGAGACACACTGGGACCATCTCCGACAATTTGAGACGCAGTGTGACACTCTCTGACAGACTGTGACACACTCCGACACACTCTGACACTGTCTGCGACACACTGGGACCCTCTCTGACAATTTGAGACACACTGTGACACTCTCTGACACTCTCTGAAAAGCAATGTGACACTCTCTGACAGACTGTGACACACTGTGACACTCTCTGACTCTCTCGGAGACACACTGTAACACTCTTGCACAGACTTTGACCGTCTCTGAGTCAAATGATGACACTCTCTGAGACACATTATGACACACTGTGACACTTTCTGACTCTCTCTGAGATACTCTGCAATACACTGTAAGGTTCTCTGACAGATTGTGTCTCGCAGTGACACTCTCTGAGAAATACTGTGACAATGTCTGACTCTCTCTAACACTCTGAGACACACTGTGAAACTCTTTTAGACTCACTGTGACCCTCTGTGACACTCTCTGAAAGACTGTGACACACTGAGACAGTCTCAAAGACAGTCCGTGACACTTCCTGACACTCAAGTGAGTCAGAGTGAGTCAGAGAGAATCAGAAAGTGTCAGTCTGTCTTTTAGGGTGTCTCAGTATGTCACAGTCCGTCAGAAGGTGTCACAGTGTGCCTCAGAGAGTGTCCGAGAGAGTCAGAAAGTGTCAGTCTGGCTTTGAGAGTGTCCCAGTGTGTCACAGTCTTTCAGAGAGTGTCACAGAGGTTCGCAGTGAGTCTAAGAGAGTTTCACAGTCTGTCTCAGAGTGTTCGAGACAGTCAGAAATTGTCACAGTGTTTCTCAGAGAGT
>NW_025167881.1:0-1705 GCF_004010195.1 Chiloscyllium plagiosum | reverse complement strand
TGGCTTTCTCAGGATTGGCCATCCGTGTCAACATGGATCATGTGTGTACTTTGGGTGATCCAAGGTGGCTACTATCCCATCCTCGCTATCGTTGGTGTCCCTGGTAAGTGTCTCTGTCATACTATTTACAGTATTAAGCGTGTTGCACAGAATTACTGACTTTTTTAAAATTCTAAAAGGCTTGAAACACGTGTCATAATATATATTCGTTAGCTTTATCTCTTATCAAACAAGTTAAAGCTAAAAACAAAGATCAGCAAGGCAGCTTACCGGTGGAACCGCAGGAGATGGTGGAGATTTAATTGAAAATCTTGCATTAATGTTTACTGTGAAGATGGACATGGAAGATTATAGAATGTGGGAAGTAGATGGTGAAATCTTTTTTTTAATTTCACATTACAGAGGAGGAAGTGCTGGATGTATTAAATGCAAATAGTTGGATAAATCCCCAGGACCTGACCAAGTCTACCCTAGAACTCTATTGGAACCTCGGAAGTGATTGTTGGGCCCCGTGCTGAGTTGTTTGTATCATCCGTAGTCACAGGTGAGGGGCCAGGAGAATGGCGGTTGGCTAACATGGTACCACTCTTTCAGAAAGGTGGTAAAGAAAAGCCAGGGAAGAATTGACCAGTGAGCCAGACATCAGTGGTGGGCAAGATGTTGACGGGAGTCCTGAGGGACAGGATTTACATGTATTTGGAAAGGTAATTACTGAGTTTGGGTAGACAACATGGCTTTATGTGTGCAAAATCCAGTCTCACGCACTTAATTGAGTTTTTTGAAGAAGTAATGAAGAGGATTTATGAGGGCAGAGCGGTACATGTGATCGATATGCATTTCAATAAGGCATTCGACAGGGTTCCTCTTGCTGAATGATTTGCAAGGTGAGATCTCATTGAATACAGGGAAAACCATCCATTTGGCTACAGAACTGGTTCAAAGGTAGAAGACAGAGTGTGGTGGTGGGGAAGTTTTGCCATTCAAACTGGAGACTTGAGACCAGTGGCGTGCCACAATGGTCAGTGTTGTTTCCACTACTTTTCGACATTTACATAAATGGTTTGGAATTGAATTTTGTGGTATAGATATCTGCAGATGACACCAACATTGGAGGTCTTGTGGACATCAAAGATTGTTGTCTCAGAATAAAATGTACTGAGGAGTAGTAAATGAAGATTAATTTATATAAATGTGAGGTGCTGCATTTTGGAAAGGCAAATCATAGCAGCATTTATGCAATCAGTGGAAAGGTCTTGGTGGTGTGTTGCTAAATAGGAACCTTGGAGTGCATGTTCATAGATACTTGCAATTGAAGTCACAGGTATATAGGAAAGTGAAGAAGGTGTTTGGTATGCTTTGTTTTACTGGGCAGAACATTGAGTTGGGAGTTGGGAGACGGGAATTCACAGCAGCACCTTGATGCCCTGCCTAATCAGTCTCTGACGTTTGTCATGCAGGTGCAGCAGGCGGTAAAGAAATCAAATGGTATGATGGCCTTCTTTGTGGGAGATTTCGAGTACAGGAGCAGCGATGTGTTGTTGCAGGTTTCCCGAGCTTTGGTGAGGCCACACCTAGAAGTCTGTGTGCAGTTTTCGTCTCCTTTTCTGAGGAACGTTTTTGCTGCTCTTGAGGGATAACAGCGAAGGTGTACCAGGCTGATTCCGGGTTTCGAAGGACTGATGTATGAGGAGTGTTTGACTAGGTA
>NW_025167880.1:0-1705 GCF_004010195.1 Chiloscyllium plagiosum | reverse complement strand
AGACAGGGGACGAAACGTTTGCAACAGAAACTTCAGCTCGGCGAACAGAACCACAGCAAAACACTTTCTCCATATGACCAAAAACTGATTGTCTTCCATCCACTGGTGTCCCGGTCTTGTGTGGGTCACAGATTGAGCTCTGAAACATCTCCAGGACAATCTCATCCTGTACCTGTGGCACTGGCTCTGTATCAGTGTCTGTAAGTCTCTCTGTTTCTAAAATTCCCTCCATTCCCTACAATGCCGGATATATTCCAAAATAGTTCGATTACCTGTAAAACATTTTGGGATACCCTTAAGATATAAAACAGAAAGTGCTTTATAACTGCCCACTCCCTCCGTTTAAATGAGGATATTCAGTGTATTTCTGCTACATTTATATTGTCCGTAAATCACACAGAACATTCACACCCAGGGACCGTGAACAATCCGGAAGGTCCATGAAGTGTCGGTCTTTATTGCAGGCGATTGGCCATCGACAGTAAGGAAGCCTTCCTGTGACTGTTTCACTGAGACAGCATCAGGAATCCTGTGGCCCACTTTGATCCTCACACTGACTGTTCATCGTCTCTGTAAAGAGAATCACATTTTCAAGATGCGGGAAGGTTTGAACGAAAACAGATACTGATGTGCATCCCCAATGTAATCACTGATACTTTTCAGGGTGAGAGTTTCAGGAGGACATATTAAACTGACAGAAACACAGAAACCAGGAGCAGGAAGAGGCCATTCAGCCCTTCCAGCCTGCTCTCCCATTCAGTGTGGTCATGTCTGACTCTCTATCTCACTGCTAAATTCCCAATTTCGCTCCAAACCCCATGATGCCTTTAACCTGTAAAACAAATTATCAATTTCTTTCCTGAATATACTCAGTAACCTGTGCTCCACAGCCTTCTGTGGGAGAGAATTCCTCAGGCTAATCACTCTGGGTGAAGATAATTCTCTTCCTCTCTATTAGAAATGGGTGAGCCCATGTCCTGAGACTGTGATGCTTGTTCTGAGAACACCTGCCCAGGGGATACAGCCCACCCCCTGAATCTAGTCTGTCCAACCGTTAGAATTGGATACATTTCGATTAGATCCCTCTCCCATTGTCCTGAATACATGCCCAGATAAACCAACCTCTCATGGGACAGTCCTGTCATCCCCGGGACTTGCTGAGTGAAGCTAATGAGCTGTCAGAGGAAGTGGTGGAGGATGGTACAATGGCATGTGGTTCACGTTTGTAGGAGGAACAGAAATAAAAAACAGAATGACTCGGTTGAAAATAGTGAGAAGTTATTTAATATCATTATCCAGAGGGATTTATGGTATCAGAAATGTAACTGATAGTGGAGTCAATGAGGAGGAGGATAAATGCTACATTGTCAGTTATTTCCAGCAGATCAGATAAGGACAGGGAGGTAGTCTGCTGTGAAACTTTCTCAGCCAGGTTTTCCCTTTCATTGAAGATATTAATATCCTTTGGATCCTCTGTCACACAATCGCTCTATAACACATTCTACACACAGCATCACTGGGGTCTCTCACATTGAGGATGACTCTCTTGCACTCTGAGTGAGTCACTCGGTGACTGTACACACCAATGCTGCTTATTGGGAAGGATTCCTGAAACAGGGAACGTTTCCGGGTTGGAGGTAGTTACAGAGATAGAGGCCGTGCACACTCATGTATACTTCAGGCTGGGTGAAATCATTGACATATC
>NW_025167879.1:0-1705 GCF_004010195.1 Chiloscyllium plagiosum | reverse complement strand
AACGATGTGGATGTAAAGCAATTAGTGAATTGAAGAACTTTATATATATAAATCGAACTCCATTTGACTGCGACACAACTCTCTCTTGGCGCTAACTGAGCAGCAAAATGCAACCTCAGAATCCACTGCCTGGAAAATGGAAGCACAGCTACAACAGGAAAGGAATCAGCTCGATAAGCCTGAGAAATGAGCTTGAAAGTGGTAATATCTTGTACATTTCGAAGGAACTTAATTTCACACTGGACCAAAATTTACAGAGAACTGGAATTCCGTGTAGGCATCATGTGCTCAGTCGGTTTGCATTTTCTCTGATGAAGCGAATCGTGAAAGGTACAATGCTGCAGTCAGTGATTGTAGTCTTAAAGTGTTTCATTTACAGAAATGTTTCATTACAATATATAAATTAAATATTGAACGACACTGTGTTAAGGTAACCATTACTTCTGTTTTGATTTTTTCCGCGATTTGTGGCATTTCACCCGAGACATGTTTTTTCGCCTACGTTTCATGACTTGAATTCCATGGTTTTGTATAACATAGTGTTCCACAGGAACTCAGCTGCCATCTTATAAAACCTAAATATAATGATGGCTGGTCCTCTACCCAAAAGCGATATCCTGCATTGTTTCCATTACTATCGTGTCCAGAAATCCTTACATTCGATGCTTTGGTTTTTATTGCCTCATCTGTGAGAGAATTCCGAGCTTCGCCAGTGTCTGAGTGCCGACGTTTATTCTAATCTCAAGGCCTTTACCTAATGCTGTAGCTTCTTGCTTTAGAAGTACAAGCCCGGGGAATTATCATCCTTGCTGCCAATGTGTCTCAATCTTTGTGAGTTTGTCCCTGAGATCTCCAGTCATTCTCCGAAAGCTTGGGGGATATGACCCCAAACCTGGTCCCACGACAAGCTTGTCAGCCCAGAGATCAGTTTGGTCTTTCTTTGCTGCAATCCATCAATGTCAGGTTTGTGCTTTACTATGTAAGGAAATTAGAACTGCACCCATTACTCCACAATGTCGGCGATGAGGTCTCACCAAGGCACTGCACAGATGCACTAAGAGACCCTTACTCCTCCACAGAAATCCCCTTGAAATTTTGGTCAACACGCTATTTATCTTCCGAACTGCTTTCTGCTCATTCAATACTGCTTTCAAAGACTGAAGAAAGCTGAGAGCCAGAACGTTATCTATTCTACCATTATCCACTTGGTGGGGTCTATGCACACGGCTAAGCAGGCCAATGCCAATCCCAATATTGAAAGCTGACATTAGAACTGTTAAGAAGTTGTCGGTGCATTGTACCTTTAAACGAGTTTAAAGACTAGCAACGTTTAGCAAGGACACGGCTGTAGGAAAATGTAAATTGTAGCAGATGTTGGAATAGCCACCTGTCGGTGAGTTGCTATGAGCCAAAAAAAAATCAAATTCAAATTCAGCCAATCATTTTAAATTTATTCCAAGGTACCAAAGTGCAATCATGTTTGCTTTTATTATTTTGACAATATTAAAAACAATGAAATAAACCGATAGTTCAGCGTAAAACTATCGCACATTTTAAACAGTTAGCCAGAATGTCAAAGAGCAGCAAATCACCAACTAATTCAGACTGCCAGCAGAACTGCTCTCAAAAAAGCAATCTTTATCTATCAAAGACCTGTGACGCAGAATCCCTGAGAAGCAGAAAAGAAGACAGACAGATCGACAGA
>NW_025167878.1:0-1705 GCF_004010195.1 Chiloscyllium plagiosum | reverse complement strand
TGTCCCTGCTCTAACCATGTCTCCGAAATGGCCATAACATCAACGTCCCACGTACCAACCCATGCTGCAAGTTCACAAACCTTATTCCGGACGCTCCTGGTGTTGAAGTAGACGTATTTCAAACCAACTTTTTGCTTGCCGGTGCTATCTTGCGTCCCTGAAATTTGATTTCGGACCTCCATACTCTCAATCTTTTCTATACTCAAAATACAATTTTGGTTCCCATCCTGCTGCTGGACTAGTTTAAACCACACCAATAGCCTTAGTGAATTTCTCCCTCAGGATATTGGTACCCTTCTGGTTCAGATGAAGACCATCCTGCTTGTTGAGGTGGCACGTACCCCAGAACGAGCCCCAATTATCCAAGAATCCAAAACCCTCCCTCCTGCACCATCCCTGTAGTCACGTGTTCAACTCCTCTCTCTCCCTATTCCTTGCCTCACTAGCACGTGACACGGGCAACAAACCAGAGACAACAACTCTGTTCGTCCTAGCTCTGTGCTTCCATCCTAGCTCCCTGAATTTCTGCCTTAAATCCTCATCTCTCTTCCGACCCATGTCATTGGTGCCTATGTGGACCACGAATTGGGGCTGCTCCCCCTCCCTCTTAAGGATCCCAAAAACACAATCAGAGACATGACGAACCCTGGCACCTGGGAGGCAACACACAACCGTGAGTCTCTCTCCTCCCCACAAAACCTCCTATCTTTGCCCCTAGCTATGGAGTCCACAATGACTACTGCTCTGCTCCTCTTCCCCTTGCCCTTCTGAGCATCAGGGACAGACTCTGTGCCAGAGCCCTGCGCCCCACTGCTTTCCCCTGGTAAGTCGTCCCCCCCAAAAACAGTATCCAAAATTGTATACTTATTGTTGAGCGGAATGGCCATAGGGGATCCCTGCACTGCCTGCCTGTTCCCTTTCCGTCCCCTGAATGTAACCCGTTTGCCTTTTTCTTGTACCTTAGGAGTGACTACCTCCCTGTAACTCCTCTCAATAACCCCTTCTGCCTCCCGAATGATCCGAAGTTCATCCAGCTCCAGCTCCAGTTCCCTAACGCGGTTTTCGAGGAGCTGAAGTTGGGTGCAGTTCCCGCACACGTAGTCAGCAGGGACACTGGTGGTGACCCTTACCTCCCACATGTAGCTGCTGAGCCACCATGAAACTGTTGCACAGTATTGGTGAGACTGTATTTGGTGTATTGTGTGCAGTGTTGGTATCCCGATCTAAGAAAGAATATTGTGATGACAGAGTAAGTGCAATAAACATTCTCCCGAGTAATCCCTCAGAAAGTAAAATTATCTGATGAGGGGAGTATGATAAGTACATTTAAGATTGTCCAGGTGGTTGGAAGTAAGGGGGAAGGTCTTATGTTACAGGAAGATATGCTCAAATGGGCAGATGAATGGCAGATGGAAGGTAACCCTGATAAATATGGAGCGATGCACTTTGGAAGAAGGAACCAGAAGGGGAGAACGCCATGAATGGCACCAACTAGGAATCACAGAGCATGCTTGTCCACAGATCCATGAATGCCACAGGGCATGATAATAGATGGCTAACGGAGGATTCTAGACATACCTTTCATCATTGAGGTATCACTTGTAAGAGCTACGTAGCACTTCGATTAGGTCAAGCTGCAATATCATGTGGAGTTCGGTGTGCCACTTTACACGAACTGGAGCGCGTGCAGAGGCGATTCACCAGG
>NW_025167877.1:0-1705 GCF_004010195.1 Chiloscyllium plagiosum | reverse complement strand
AGTTCTGTCACTCAAAGCCCTCTCTCAACCAAATTCCCAGCTCATCCAGTCAACTCCCAGTTCTCTGTACCTGGAGTAACTTCCCCCAGGAGTAGAGCATACTAAGAGGCACTTTGTGTGAGATTAAAGAGGGGAGGGAGGAGGTGTGAGAGAAAGCAGCAGGTCAATAGTTTAGTTCGGACTGGATGCCAAAACGCTTTTTAAAGATGTACTGCCCTGCTTTAAGAAAGGTAACAAGGAAAAGTGAGAGTGATTGCCTTGACATCAACGTAACATTTAGTTGAGTGTGGCACCAAGGAGTCCTACTAAAACTGAAATCAATAAAGTTCAGAATCAAAACTCTCCATAAGCCTTCTTCCAACATAACTTCCAACATCACGACGTTCATTGATAATTTTTGTTCATTTTACAATTCATCAGTCTTCTGAAGCAAGAGCTGGGAAACATCCAGGCTTGGGCAATGAATGTCAAGAAAATCTATGTCATATGAGTGCCAAAAGGTGACCATCACCAATAAGAATTCTGTCTGTCCCTCTCCTGTCCCACATACTCACCTCATACACTGGCCACAGACTTAAAACCCACATCAAGACAAAGCTGCAGTTTCAAACCAGCAGCAGCCAGAACACATGTTAATTTAGACAATGGAAGAAAGGCTTCTGTAACCAATGGACAAATTTGTTCCACAAGGGAACACAGGATTTTCACACCCACCAACACAAGGTGTAAGTGGGACTGCAAGTCAGCAAGTTTACTTTAAACAAGATTCTGAAAATTCTATTGATGAATCAATGCAGCTTACAAACAAGTTGTGATTACACAAATCTCTTGTATGAATTAACATAGTTTATTATACAAATGAACCTGAGCTTACCGAATAGATCAATGATATACTTTGGGACATTATGTGTGCATCTGTATATGGCGGTGTTAGTGAGTGTCTGTGTCTCGATATGTCTACGACCATGTGTGTTTCTGTGTCTCTCTATCTGTACATGTATGTTTCTGTATGTATTTTTCTGTGCCTGTTTGTAATTGGTGTGATTAGCTCTGTCTGCAATAGGACACACTATCCGTGGAGGGGAGTTTGAGTGTGGCTGTGTTTACCCGTCTATGTGTGTGTCTCAGTCTGTGTCTCTATGAATCTGGTTTTGTGCCTCTCTGTGTGTCAGTGTGTGCATGTGAATGAATGAAATAAACTGTAATGAATCAATCACGGTCTCTCTCTCTCTGTCTCTCTCTCTCTCTCTCCCTGTCCGACTGTTGTCGAGAAATGGCACAATGCCACCCTCTGCTGGCCACCCAACGTAACATCACAAGCATCGCATATTTCCTTATTCCACTGCGTCTGCTTACTGGTACTCCTCCAACGTATTGGTAACCCAGTTCTCCAGGGGATTGGATCAATTCACCGATCACATCGATCAACTAGTCCTCCATTACTTTCAGCAGAACCAGATCCCAATGGGCATGTTTCAATCGTCAATGCAGAAATGAGAAAAAAAAATCAAACCGCGCTAGCAAATCTTAGCAGGACTTAGACACTTAATGAGAGTGCTAGGGAATGTTGCTGAACAAAGAGATCTTGGAGTGCAGGTTCATAGCTCCTTGAAAGTAGAGTCGCAGGTAGATAGAATAGTGATGAAGGCATTTGGCATGCTTTCCTTTATTGGTTATTGAGTATAGGAATTGGGAGGTCATGTTA
>NW_025167876.1:0-1705 GCF_004010195.1 Chiloscyllium plagiosum | reverse complement strand
ATTCTGCAGCTTATCTATCTCCATGTTACAGCTGGCACAGCATGTTGAACGATGACAAGAAGCAAACTTAGCAAAAAAAAAGAAAACAGAATTCGCGAAGTTAGAGGTGATGTTCTTGGGACATAACATTGGACATGGAAGGTTGATCCCATGGAACACAAAGACGAAGGACATTGAGTAATTTCCACGACCACCCTCGAAGACTGGTGTGCTTTGATTTTTGGAACTGAGTGGATTCCATCATAAGTTTGTTCCAAATGTCAGCAGTGTATTGGCACCACTGATGGATGTACGAAAGAAGAACACAGAATTGTGGTGGACAGAACAGTGCCAGGAGGCATTTGAGAATTTTAAAGCAGGATTAATCACCGCACCAGTTTTAGCTCCACCAAATATTTTGAATTCTCTTGAAAATTATGTCTGATGCTAGGAATTTAGTGGTCGGAGATGTATTCATGCAGAAAGATGACGATGGAATTGAATGGCTAATTGGCTACTTGTCGAAAAAACGCAATATCCACCAGAAAAATATACAAAATCTCCATTATTGAAAAAGAATTGTTTAGTTTCGTACTGGTCTGACAAATTTCAATGTTTAAATGACAAACAAATTGTCGCAGGCGGTTGTGGACAACACCGACAATCCTTTCGGACTGTTTGGGATATTTAAGACCAAACTATGAGACCATTTCATTGGAGTTTTATGTTCCCGACTTTAAACTTACAAAACGTACATGCCGTGGGCCCGAAAAATGTGATAGTAGATGTGTTATTGCGGATTTGAAGGAAACAGTGCAGATAAGGTTTGACTTATTCCAATGTTATATATGTGGACAGAATTGTATAACTGAGATTAATACTTTTTTATTTCATAATAATTGGATTAAGAATTAGAGGAAAAGAAATGAAGCCATCCTTTCATTCTGATTGGTTCATTATATTTCTGAAGGGGGGAGGTGTTATGAAGCCGAAAGCATGTCTGTTCATGTTAAGACAGAACAGGTTTTGCTGAACAGAAAGTACAGCCACAGATGCCAGCGAAAGGTTCCAAATGTAACAATTAGCTGGGAAATAGAAACCTTAGTTTTGACAGCAATTCAGATGCAATCAAATACTTTAAATAATGCTCGGGATACCAGAAGCCAATGGAATTTGAATATTATTGTTTGCACACATGGAAATCAATCAAATTATGAGAATTATTGTATCATGGGAAGTACATAAGCACAGCATTTTGAACACTAGAGGAAGAGTCAC
Organism: Chiloscyllium plagiosum; assembly: GCF_004010195.1. Lineage (NCBI taxonomy): Eukaryota > Metazoa > Chordata > Chondrichthyes > Orectolobiformes > Hemiscylliidae > Chiloscyllium > Chiloscyllium plagiosum. The sequence continues at coordinate 448 of NW_025167876.1, read as the reverse complement.
TGCCATTCAACAGCAGAGTAACTGCTGCAGAGCAGTAGTGCTAACTGGCCATCTCAAACAGTTTCTATCAAAGATACATCTTCATGTATACCCTACTTGCAGTTAAAAAAAAAACATGACCCGGGGAGATCAGCAGCTGGAAGAGTGAACACAGCGGGGAAGATAGAGACTGTGTGATCTTGAAATTGTAATGTTTAATATGTGGATTGTTGGAATAGCACATTTTTACAGAGTTGGAGTCAGATAGTAAGTAGCTAAGACAAGCGGGGCTTGGATTTGCGAATAGTTGCTGTTTAGTGTTCACTATTCAAGGTAAGAAACTAACTTACTAATGTTTGATTAAATAGTAGAATGTATGAGATCTGTGTCACTCATATTTTAACAGATTACGAGGTGAGGCGACCTTTTCTGGTTTTTTGGTTTTAATTAACAGAGGGGTTCGACTCTA
>NW_025167875.1:0-1705 GCF_004010195.1 Chiloscyllium plagiosum | reverse complement strand
GGTTTTCTGGAAGCTGGCAGGAGACTGTAAAACGTGGCTCACATTCTACGGATAATACGCCAGCCACTTGGATGTGATACAAGGAGCCATTTCTTCCTCAAAATATTGTAACCCTTTGGAAGTTAAAGTTGCATTCCTAATCCAAATCAAAAAAAAAATCCTGCAACTATAGGAGAATATGGAAGCATTACTGATGCTGTAAAATGAATGAATGGCCACAGCAGAGAATGGGGGTGATCCACTGGTGGTTTCTGTGCCACAACCACAACATGGTTGCAGTGTCTCCTGCCTCACCTCGTTATTCCCACCAAATTTGGAATGAACGAGGGAGAATAAAAGTGGAGGAGAAGAAGGAGTGCTTTTGGAACAGCGGCAAGAAACTCCAGGTTGGCGTATTGGTTAGGAAGGACAACATGCACTGCTGGAACTAAACCAGGAAAAAGGAGTGGGTTTGCCAAACCATAACAGGCTCGAACTCAAACAGGAAGCTGAGTCACTTCATCAGCAACACGACACTTAATAAAAAGTGAACCTACGAGCCTTCAATACAACAAGCGGCGCAGCTGCGATTGGACCCTATGGTCAGCTGCTTACCAAGGAGGGGGTTTAAATAACTAAGCGACGTCCATATGTGCAGTTCCTTAACCACATGACCACAGTAACTGGGAAATACATTTCTGTATCAATATTACTCAGTGTGATTTGCTATCAAACCCCGCTTTTCAAAACCAGACATTTCACTATTGAACATTCTTCATTGCAAAGGCACAGAAAAGGGCAATCTTGGCTTCAAACGTTTCTTTTTAATCTGTTTAAACTGACAGGACAAAGGGGGAGTTGTTCATCCTCTTGGGGAGTATTGACGACTTTAATACACACAGAGTTAATCTCACATAAAGAGGAACAGTGTCATTGCCATGAGTTGACCAGGAATGGTGTGTGAGCCATTGTAAACAGATTGCAGTAAAGGCTGACCCATTAGCAGCGACACTGAGCTTTGCACCACCAGATCCAGACTCACTTCCTGCCTCATGCCTCCCAGTCATCATTGTCATTCACATCAATTTCACTTCCCTGCTCCACTTCTTAACTTACTACCGATCTCCTGCAGGTGTCCGATTGGAACCTACCACTGTTAGAAACGCATTCGTGGGATAAAGATATCACTCAATGGAATAGGACTCGCTGTCCATCCCTAAATCCCCCAGAGATGATGAGGTGCTTTTGTGAACCATTGAACTCCTTCACATGGGGGTACAGCCATTATGCTGCAAGCGTGGGATTTCCTGGATTTACACCCAGAGACACTGAAGGAACACCAACATATTTCTAACTCAGGAAGGTGAGATGATTGGAGGGAGATTTGAAGGGGTCACTATCGTATCTGTCCGCTGTCATTGTCCTTCTACATGGTTCAAGCAGTCACTGGGCTGATTCTGGAGGGATCCCGGTATGTCTTCTGTGTGGAACGAGGAATGCGTTTTCATTCAGACAATTCACATGAAGAGAATTAAACCTTCGCTCCCCTTCCCTGCACCAATTCTCCCATTTACCAATCCTGCACTGATTCGGGAATTTCACCAACTCTCCCATTGAGGTTATCCTGCCCCAGTCCTCCCACTTAGAATTTAATGGCACCTACATGAATTCTCAAATTATTGTTGCCCTGCACCAATTCCTTACATTTAAATGTTCCCTGAAACAT
>NW_025167874.1:0-1705 GCF_004010195.1 Chiloscyllium plagiosum | reverse complement strand
TGTAATAGTCCGAAGGTGGTTAAATAACCTTGATCGGATGTATTACATCCCAGTATTATAAGGGAGATTGATGAAGAGGGAGTGGAGACACTCGTGGTTATCTTTCAGGAATCACGAGAGTAAGGAACGATCCCACAGCACTGGAAACCCACGAACGTGACACCCCTTTTTAATAAGGGAGTAAGGAAAAAAACAAAACAAACACCATTTTAACCTCTGTCATAGGTAAGATCCTGGAATCTATTGTGTAGGATGAGATTTCTGAATAGTTGAAAGCGTTTGGTAAAATAGGGCAAAGTCCGAGGACACAGCCTTAAATGAAAGGGAACACTTTTTAGAACAGAAATAAGGAGAAAGTTATTTAACCATAGAATGGTGACGCTTTGAAATTTATTCCCCCAGAAGGCTGTGTGGTCAGGTCATTGATAATATTTGACACGGAGATAGATAGTTTTTGATTATCCAGGGGATGAAGTGTTACGGGGAGAAGGTCGGAGAATGGGTTTGAGAAACCTATCAGCGATGATTGAATGACGGAGCAGACCCGATGGGCTTACTGTCCTAATTTATGCTCCAATGTCTTTTGTCTTCTGGTTCTAAACCTTAAGGAAGTACCTTGCATCTCTGAGAAGATAGATTCATGTTCTTCATGATGGTCAGAAGCTGTTGGGAATACTTAACTGTTTTAGAATGAAGGTATTGTGGCTGCTGTCAGGGTGGTGGATAATATGACATTCAGTGCAGGATCACACACCAACTGCACTATATTAATGTGGGGAGAGTTTATTCAAAACTTGGACCTCTCCGTCTCTCTCAATTGGGAGTAGGCGTTGGGGTGGGTGGGCGGAACGTCCGCTCAGGCACTTAAACTATCCCGAATCATGCATCCTGAGTGAAATAGCAGTCATGGAAATTATCACGTCCCCATTGTCTGTTTATAATATATGGAGTGATTGTCCATCCCACTCAGGGTTCAATGCAACCACCTCTTATTCTCTCACAGCGCTACAGATCAACCTTCACTCACTCCTCATGGTGACATCATTTCAGGGATTAATGTGGTGGAACTCCTCTTCACCCTCTCTGTGGTAAGGAGATCATTCCATATTAAGGAAAGAAAATCTGTCCCAAATACTGCCTCAACAACACTCAGGTTTGATCACAACAATTCATTTCCCTCACTTAGCTGGCTCCATTTCTTTCGTGTGACACAGGAAACAATTCATTTACAATGCACTGCCACCGATGTAGAATTTAAAAACATCTTCTCATCTGTAGGTCAGCATCAATACAGCCAGCACCAGAAGTGCCCAAGGAGATGGACATGACTCTTGGAAGAGACTCGCTCACAAAGAATACATCTAAAACAGTGAATGGCTAACTACCTGAATGGAAACGAGCCGTTGGAATATGGGATGCAGGCAGAGGAAGAGAGCTACCTTTCCTTTTGTTCTGCCCTCACGGGATGTGTGCAGCCATGGTCAGGCCAGCATGTTATGCCGATCTTGAACTGAGTGGCTGTTTCAGGACAATAAATAGTAAAACAAATTGCCGTGGGTTTGCAGTTAAACAGAGACGTGACCAGGGAAGGATGACCCACCGCCTTCTCTAATGGGTATAAGGCAAGCCGATATCAACAGATTATCATTCTGTGGTTCTAGAATACGAGCTAATGACGTGACCTACAATACACTGTCTGCCCATC
>NW_025167873.1:0-1705 GCF_004010195.1 Chiloscyllium plagiosum | reverse complement strand
GTTCCTCTCTCTGTAACATCTCCAGCCATGTTTTGCTGTCTCTGGAACATCTCCGGCCTTGCATTCCTATCTCATTAACATCTTCGGTCCTGCATTCCTACCTCTTTAACATCTCCAGCCTTGATTTCCACTCTCTGAAACATCTGCAAACTTGCTTTCCTATCTCTGTAACATCTCCGGCCATGCTTTCCACTCTCGGAAACATCTCCAGCCTTGCTTTGCACTCTCTGAAACAACTGCAAACATGCTTTCCTATCTCTGTAACATCTGTTGCCATGCTTTCCTCTCTCTGTAACATCTGCAAACATGCTTTACTATCTCTGTACCATATCCGGCCTTGCTTTCCTATCTCTGCACCATCTCTAGCCTTGCATTCATCTCTCTGCAACATCTCCAGCCTTGCTTTCCACTCTCTGTAACATGTCCAGCATTGCTTTCCTATCCCTGTAACATCTCCAGCCTTGCTTTCCACTCTCTGTAACATCTCCAGCCTTGCTTTTCTCTCTCTGTGACATCTGCAAACTTGCTTTGCTATCTCTGTAACATCTCCGGCCTTGCTTTGCTATCTGTGTAACATCTCCAGCCTTGCATACCTATCGCAGTAACATCTTCGGCCTTCCATTCCTAACTCTGAAACATCTCCGGCTTGCTTTCCAATCTCTGTAACATGTCCAGCATTGCTTTCCTATCACTGTAACATCTCCAGCCTTGCTTTCCACTCTCTGTAACATCTCCAGCCTTGCTTTTCTCTCTCTGTGACATCTGCAACCTTGCTTTGCTATCTCTGTAACATCTCCGGCCTTGCTTTGCTATCTCTGTAACATCTCCAGCCTTGCTTTCATATCTCTGTAACATCTCCGGCCTTGCATTCCTATCTCTGTAACATCTGCAAACTTGCTTTGCTATCTCTGTAACATCTCCAGCCTTGCTTTCCACTCTCTGAAACTTCTCCAGCATTGCTTTCATATCTCTGTAACATGTCCGGCCTTGCATTCCTATCTCTGTAACATCTCCAGCCTTGCTTTCCACTCTCTGAAACATCTCCAGCCATGCTTTCCCCTCTCTGTAACCTCTGCAAACTTGCTTTCATATCTCTGTAACATCTCCGGCCATGCTTTCCACTCTCTGAAACATCTCTATCCTTGCTTTGCTCTCTCTGTATCATCTGCAAACTTGCTTTACTATCTCTGTAACATCTTCGGCCTTGCTTTCCACTCTCTGTAACATCTCCAGACTTGCTTTCATATCTCTGTAACATCTCCAGCCTTGCTTTCATGTCTCTGTAACATCTCCACCCTTGCATTCCTATCTCATTAACATCTTCGGCCTTGCATTCCTATCTCTGTAACATCTCCGGCTTGCTTTCCAATCTCTGTAACATGTCCAGCATTGCTTTCCTATCCCTGTAACATCTCCAGCCTTGATTTTATCTCTCTGTAACATCTGCAATCTTGCTTTGCTATCTCTGTAACATCTCCAGCCTTGCTTTCCACTCTCTATAACATCTCCAGCCTTGCTTTTATCTCTCTGTAACATCTGCCAACTTGCTTTGCTATCTCTGTAACATCTGCAGCCGTGCTTTCCACTCTCTGAAACTTCTCCAGCATTGCTTTCATATCTCTGTAACATGTCCGGCCTTGCTTTCCTATCTCTGTAACATCTCCAGCCGTGTTTTCCACTCTCTGAAACATCTCCAGCCTTGCTT
>NW_025167872.1:0-1705 GCF_004010195.1 Chiloscyllium plagiosum | reverse complement strand
GTGTCAGAGAGTCATAGAGTGACACAGTGTGTCTCAGAGAATGTGAGAGAGTGACACAGTGTGTCTCAGAGAATGTCAGAGAGTGACACAGTGTGTCTCAGAGAGTGTCACAGTGTGTCTCAGAGAGTGTCAGAGAGTGACACAGTGTGTCTCAGAGCGTGTGAGAGAGAGTCACAGTGTGTCTCAGAAAGTCAGAGAGAGAAACAGTGTGTCTCAGAGAGTGTGAGAGAGAGTCACAGTGTGTCTCAGAGAGTGTCAGAGAGTGACACAGTGTGTCACAGTGTGTCTCAGAGACACAGAGAGTATGAGAGCGAGTCACAGTGTGTCTCAGAGAGTGTGAGAGAGTGACACAGTGTGTCTCAGAGAGTGTCAGAGAGAGTAACAGTGTGTCTCAGAGAGTGTGAGAGAGATTCACAGTGTGTCTCAGAGAGTCAGAGAGAGTCAGAGAGTGACTCAGTGTGTCTCAGAGAGAGTCAGAGTGTCACAGTGTGTCTCAGAGAGTGTGAGAGAGAGTCACAGTGTGTCTCAGAGAGTGTCAGAGAGTGTCACAGAGTGTATCAGAGAGTGTCAGAGAGTGTCAGAGAGTGACACAGTGTGTCTCAGAGACTGTCAGAGAGAGTCACAGTGTGTCTCAGAGAGAGTCAGAGAGAGTCACAGTGTGTTTCAGAGAGTGTCACAGTGTGTCTCAGAGAGTGAGAGAGAGTGTCACAGTGTGTCTCAGAGAGTGAGAGAGAGTGTCACACTGTGTCTCAGAGTGTGAGAGAGAGTCACAGTGTGTCTCAGAGAGAGTCAGAGTATGAGAGAGAGTCACAGTGTGTCAGAGAGTCACAGTGTGTCTCAGAGAGTCTGAGATAGTGTCACAGTGTGTCTCAGAGAGAGTCAGAGAGTGTCACAGTGTGTCTCAGAGAGTGTGAGAGAGAGTCACAGTGTGTCTCAGAGAGTGTGAGAGAGTGTCAAAGTGTGCCTCAGAGAGAGTCAGAGAGAGTCACAGTGTGTCTCAGAGAGTGTGAGAGAGAGTCACAGTGTGTCTCAGAGAGTCAGAGAGTGTAACAGTATGTCTCAGAGAGTGTGAGTGAGAGTCACAGTGTGTCTCAGAGCGTGTGAGAGAGAGTCACAGTGTGTCTCAGAAATTCAGAGAGAGTCACAGTGTGTCTCAGAGAGTGTGAGAGAGTGTCACAGTGTGTCTCAGAGAGTGTGAGAGAGAGTCACAGTGTGTTTCAGAGAGAGTCAGAGAGTGTCACAGTGTGTCTCAGAGCGTGTGAGAGAGAGTCACAGTGTGTTTCAGAGAGTGTCAGAGAGTGTCACACTGTGTCTCAGACAGTCGGAGAGAGTCACAGTGTATCTCAGAGAGTGTGAGAGAGAGTCACAGTGTGTCTCAAGAGAGTCAGAGAGTGTCACAGTGTGTCTCAGACAGTGTGAGAGAGAGTCACAGTGTGTCTCAGAGAGTGTGAGAGAGAGTCACAGTGTGTCTCAGAGAGAGTCAGAGAGTCACAGTGTCTCAGAGAGTGTGAGAGAGAGTCACAGTGTGTCTCAGAGAGTCAGAGAGTCACAGTGTGTCTCAGAGTGTGAGAGAGAGTCACAGTGTGTCTCAGAGAATGTGAGAGAGTGACACTGTGTGTCTCAGAGAATGTGAGAGAGTGACAGTGTGTCTCAGAGAGTGTCAGAGAGTGTCACAGTGTGTGTCAGAGAGTGTGAGAGAGTGACA
>NW_025167871.1:1084-1705 GCF_004010195.1 Chiloscyllium plagiosum | reverse complement strand
AGAAAGGTGATGATGAAATTCAATGGCCAATTGACTACTTGTCGAACAAACTCAAGATCCACCATAAAAAAGTACAACGTCTCAATTATTGAAAAAGAATGATTAAGTTTCGCACTGGCCTGACAGTATTTTAATGTTTATATGACAAACAAATTGTCAGAGATGATTGTGGATACCGACAAACCTCTCGCATTTTATTCGTATTTAAAGGCCATAATATGAGAGCATTTAATTTGATTCTTTTCTTACCGACTTTAAACTTACAAAATGTGCATGCTGTGGGTCTTAAAATGTGATAGCAGATGTGTTATCGCAGATTTAAAGGAAGAAGTTTAGATACGTTTTGACTTATTGCAGTGTTATATATGTGTGCAAAATTAATATGTATAGCATAGCTGAGATTAATACTTTTGTAATTCATAATAGTGGAATTAAGAATTAGAGGAAAAGAAATGAAGCCATCTTTTCATTCTGCTGGTTCATGTTTTTTTTTCTGAAGGGGGAGGTGTATGAAGCCGAAAGTATGTCAGGTCCCTTTAAGAGAGAACGGGTTTTGCTGAATAGAAAGTACAGCCACAGATGCCAGCTAAAGGTCAGCCTGTTCCACATGTCACCATTAGC
>NW_025167871.1:0-943 GCF_004010195.1 Chiloscyllium plagiosum | reverse complement strand
AGAGTAACTGCTGTATAGCAGGAGTGCTAACTGGCCATCTCAAACACTTTCTATCAAAGATACATATCCATGTAAAAGCTTCTTGCAATAAAAAAAAAACATGACCCAGGGAAATCAGCTGCTGGAAGAGTGAACACAGCGGGGAAGATGGATTCTGTGTGGTCTTGAGATTGTAATGCTTAATATGTGGGTTGTTGGACTAGCATATTTTTTACAGAGTTGGAGTCAGATAGTAAGTAGTTAAGAAAAGACGGCCTTGTATTTGTGAATAGTTGTTGTTTAGTGTTCACTATTAAAGTTAAGAAACTAACTTGTTAATTTTTGTTTAAATAGTGGAATGTAGGAGATCTGTGTCGCTCATATTTTAACAGATTACGAAGTGAGGTGAGCTTTTCTGGGTGTTTGGTTTTAATTAATAGAGGGGTTTGACTCCACCTTTTAAATATCCATCCACGCTAACCCCATTTCTCTGCCTTTGGCCCATATTCTTCTAGTCCTTTCCTATCCACATATTTATTTAAGTGCTATTGAAATGTTGTTAATGTACCCCCCTCAACCACATCTGCTGGTAGCTCATCCACGTACCAGCCTCTGTGGAAAGAAGTGACCCCTCAGGTTCCCTTTTATTCCTTCCCCTTTAACCTTAAACTGATCCCATCTAATCCTCGATTCTCTACACCTTGGAAAAAGACTGAGAGCATTCACCTTATCCATACCGCTCGTGATCTTATACAGCTCTATAAGGACTCCCTCAGTCTCATACACTCTAAAGGAAAGGGCCTAGCTTTTCCAACCTCTCCCTATAACTCAGACCGTTAGGTCCTGGCAACGTCCTTGTAACTTTATTCTGCACTCTTTCTAATTTAATAACATCCTCCCTATAACAAGGTGACAAAACTGAACACAATACTCCAAGTGCGCCCTTACCAAAGTCCTGTGTAAC
>NW_025167870.1:0-1705 GCF_004010195.1 Chiloscyllium plagiosum | reverse complement strand
ATTTGTCTCAGGTTTGTTATTCGCAATTTAAATACTGAAATGTTCGAACGCCAACACCAAGCTGAAAGCCTCCTTCCCCATTGTGGAATAAATCTTTTGATGTTTCCACTGGACACTCCAACCACAAGTTACATAATGGAGCACTTCTCATCTCTCCAACACTCCCTCTGAATGACATAGCTCCTCACGTCTCAGTGTAAAAGAATTACATACTTCTGTACCGCTTAATGCTGTAACCTCTTTACCTGCGACTCCTGGCCTACGCCAGTAAACCTTACTCTCACAGGGATATGTTTTAAGAAGACCTCACACATTCTTCTCAATCCCTCACAGAAACCAAACTTTGATTTCTGAATCCAATCATCATCATCAGCCATTTCAGCTTCTAACCTTGCTATTGTAACTCTCTGCCCTTCCACATGAGTTCTCACGGCTGCAGGAAGTGAATTGTTGAACTTCTCCAAAATAAGAATCTCTCTAACAGTGTCATAGGTTTGCTCTGTTTTTAATACCCTTACCCACCTTTCACAATTACTTTGTTTGACCCTTTCATACTCAATGTGCGTTTAACCAGGGACCCTTTTTTAGATTCCTGAAACGCTGTCTGTCAGCTACTGGCACAAGGTCATATACACTTCAGATGGCTTTCTTCACCTCCTCCTCCTCCCCAGACACCGCCTCTGATAGGGATGCAAATACCTATCAGCTTTGCTTGAATCAACTCAATCCACATGGTCACTGGTCACATCCAGACATTATCAAATGTAGATAATGTCTGGATGTATCTGAACAGATCCACATCAGGACTTTGGCTACTATAGGGTTGCTCATCCTCACTATCCTCCTCATCCAGCCTACTGTCTACCTTCATCACTACCTTCTATGTCAACTTTCCTCTCTAATTACTAACTTTTGAAGTTGAAACTCTCTGCTTTTCTTCTCTCTTTTTCTCTCTTTCTTCTTCATTTTCTCTTCTTTTATTACTACGCTTCATCATAATTCAAACTGTTTCAATTCCTTCTCATGTTCACGGTGCCTCATTTGAAATTGAATTCTCGCCATTTCCAAAGAATCTGATGGCGTTTCCACAAAATGCAATTGCCGAGCTGTAGCTGTAATTATCTCTCATTTTCTCACAGACAAACGCAACCCCACCTCCAGCTTCTCTGCAAATTCCTACAGCTTTGCCTTCATTACCTTTTGTTAAACCCCCAACTTCACTTCTTCCACACCCAAAGAACTCTGAGTGACTGAAAGAATCTTTACACAAAACACTGTTTAAACCAACCGAATTCAACATCCGGAACAAAAGACACTAACAACTACCATTCACGACTTTTGAACCCAATAGCCTCCCAGTGCATACTCTCCACTGTCTGCATGAGAGTATTCTGGATGCTCTGGTTTCATCCCACAATCTAAAGATGTGCATATCAGGTGAATTTGACATGCTAAATTGTTTGTAGGTTTCAGGGATGTGTGGGTTAAATGCCTTAGTCGGGATGAATGTGTAATAATAGTGTAGAGGAATGTTTCTGGGGAGGCTACTCCTCGGAGGGTCGGTGTGGACTTGTTGGGTCAAATGGCCTGTTTGCACATTGTCGGGATTGTAATTCAAACCCAATTTGGTATTATCGATTTAGAACCAGACAAGAGTCTACAGTTTGCTATGGACCAACCAGACTGCCTCAAACTATTTCAAGTG
>NW_025167869.1:0-1705 GCF_004010195.1 Chiloscyllium plagiosum | reverse complement strand
GTGCAGTATACGTGGGAACTGCTGTTCTGAGCATTATACGTGGGAACTGCTGTTCTGTGTAATATTACAAAGAAATGGTGTTCTCTGTAACAGACACAGGAACTGCTGTTCTTTTTAATACAGACTGGGAATGCCATTCTTGTAAGATACCCAAGGATTGCTGTTCTGTTTCACAGAAGCAGAGGCTGCTATTTGGGATATTAACAACAGGGATTGCTGTTCTCTTTAGCATACACGGGTACTGCTGTCCACGACAAAATAGACAGAAAACTGCCCTTCTCTATCATTTCGATAGGGACTGCAATTCTGAGTGAAACAGACCAGCCCTGCGGTTCACTGTTTTATTGTCAGTGATTGCTGTTCCCTACATCATTCCCACGACAGCTGTTCACTACAATATACACCAGGACAGCTATTCACTGCATTATACACCAGGCCAGCTGTTCACTACAATATACACCGGGACAGCTGTTCTCTACAATATACACCAGGACAGCTGTTCACTACAACATACAGAGGGCCAGCTGCTCACTACAATATACACCAGGACAGCTGTTCACTACAATATACACTGGGACAGCTGATCACTACAATATACACCAGGACAGCTGTTCTCTATAATATATACCGGGACAGCTGTTCACTACAATATACACCAGGACAGCCGTTCACTACAATATACACCGGGGCAGCTGTTCTCTACAATATATACCAGGACAGCTGTTCACTACATCATACACCAGGACAGCTGTTCTTTAAAATATACACCAGGACAGCTGTTCACTACAACATACACCGGGACAGCTGTTCACTACAATATACACCAGGACAGCTGTTCTCCACAATATACACGGGGACAGCTGTTCACTGCAATATACACTGGGACAGCTGTTCTCTACAATATATACCAGGACAGCTGTTCACTGCGATGTACACTGAGACAGCTGTTCTCTACAATATCCACCAGGACAACTGTTCTCTACAATATACACCAGGACAGCTGTTCACTACGATGTACACTGAGACAGCTGTTCTCTACAATATACACCAGGACATCTGTTCTCTACAATACACACTGGAACAGCTGTTCACGACGATATACACTGCGACAGCTGTTCTCTACAATATACACCAGGACATCTGTTCTCGAAAATATACACCAGGACAGCTGTTCACTACAACATACACCGGGACAGCTGTTCACTACGATATACAATGAGACAGCTGTTCACTACCACATACACCGGGACAGCTGTTCTCTATAATATACACCGGGACAGCTGTTCTTTAAAATATACGCTGCGACAGCAGTTCACTACAACATACACCAGGATAGCTGTTCACTACGATATACACCGGGACAGCTGTTCACTACAACATGCACCAGGACAGCTGTTCACTACAATATACACCGGGACAGCTGTTCACTACAACATTAAATATACACCGGGACAGCTGTTCACTACAATATACACTGGGACAGCTGTTCTCCTCAATATACACCTGGACAGCTGTTCTCTTCAATATACACCGGGACAGCTGTTCACTACAGTATACACCAGGACAGCTGTTCACTACGATATACACCGGGATAGCTGTACTCTACAACATACACCAGGACAGCTGTTCTCTACAATAAGCACCAGGACAGCTGTTCACTGCAATATACACAGGGACAGCTGTTCACTGCGATACACACTGGGAC
>NW_025167868.1:0-1705 GCF_004010195.1 Chiloscyllium plagiosum | reverse complement strand
CAGTGCTCACTCTCACTCACCAGTCTCAAACCACAGACAGTGTTCACTCTCATTCTCCAGTCTCAACCCTCGGACAGTGCTCACTCTCATCCTCCAGTCTCAAACCATAGACAGTGCTCACTCCCATTCTCCAGTCTCAAACCACGGACAGTACTCACTCTCATTCCCAATCTCAAACCATGGAGAATGCTCACTCTCATCCCCCAGTCTCAACCCACGCAGAGTGGTCACTTACATGCACCAGTCTCAAACCATGGAGAGTGCTCACTCTCATCCTCCAGTCTCAAACCATAGACAGTGCTCACTCCCATTCTCCAGTCTCAAACCACGGACAGTACTCACTCTCATTCCCAGTCTCAAACCATGGAGAGTGCTCACTCTCATCCTCCAGTCTCAAACCAAGGACAATGCTCACTCTCATTCTCCAGTCTCAGTCCATGGAAAGTGCTCACTCTTGTCCTCCAGTCTCAAACCACGCACAGTGCTCACTCTCACTCACCAGTCTCAAACCATGGATCAGTGATCACTCTCATCCTCCAGTCTCGAACAACGCAGAGTGCTCACTCTCATTCATCAGTCTCAAACCACGTACAGGACTCACTCTCATCCTCCAGTTTCAGACCACGTACAGTGCTCACTCTCATTTTCCAATCTCAATCAATGGACAGTGCGCACTCTCATTCTCCAGTCTCAAGCCACGGACAATGCTCAATCTCATTCTCCAGTCTCAGTCCATGGTCTGTTCTCACACTCATTCTCCAGTCTCAAAACACGCACAGTGCTCACTCTCACTCACCAGTCTCAAACCATGGATAAGTGATCACTCTCATTCTCCAGTCTCAAATCACAGAAAATGCTCACTCCCATTCTCCAGTCTAAAACCACGCACAGTGCTCACTTTAATCCTCCAGTCTCAAACTATGGACAGTGCTCGCTCCCATTCTCCAGTCTCAAACCACGAACAGTGCTCACTCTCATCCTCCAGTCTCAAACCATGGACAGTGATCACTCTCATTCTCCAGTCTCAAACCACGGACAATGCTCACTCTCATTCTCCAGTCTCAGTCCATGGAGAGTGCTCACTCTCATCCTCCAGTCTCAAACCACGCACAGTGCTTACTCTCACTCACCAGTCTCAAACCATGGACAGCGCTATCACTCTCATTCTCCAGTCTCAAACCACGGACAGTGGTCACTTTCATTCTCCAGTCTCAAAGCATAGACAGTGCTCACTCCCATTCTCCAGTCTCAAACATTGGACAGTGCACACTCTAATTCACCACTCTCAAACCATGCACAGTGATCACTCTCATTCTCCAGTCTCAAACCACGCACATTGCTCACTCTCATTCTCCAGTCTCAAAACACGCACAGTGGTCACTTACATGTGCCAGTCTCAAACCATGGAGAGTGCTCACTCTCATCCTCCAGTCTCAAACCATGGACAGTGTTCACTCCCATTCTCCAGTCTCCACCCATGCACATTGCTCTCTCTCATTCTCCAGTCTCAAACCATAGACAGTGCTCGCTCTCATTCTCCAGTCTAAAATCATGAACAGGACTCACTCTCATCCTCCAGTCTCAAACCATGGACAGTGTTCACTCCCATTCTCCAGTCTCCACCCACGCACAGTGCTCGCTCTCATTCTCCAGTCTAAAACCATGAACAGTACTCACTCTCATCCTCCAGTCTCAAACCATGGAC
>NW_025167867.1:0-1705 GCF_004010195.1 Chiloscyllium plagiosum | reverse complement strand
CAGAAACTTCCTCAATGAAGTAGCACACCCTTTATGGTTAGACTCTAAGTCCCGCCAGCAGTCGTCCAGGCAGCAAAGCCTCACGGGAATGCAGGAGCCAAAGATGGCCATTCAGCCCACTGAAACTGCCCTGCCCTTCAGTATGATCATAGCTGATTGAACATTTCAAAAGTCCTTTGCTCATCCTATCCCCATTTTAGTGACCACCAGAAATGTATCAATCTCTCCACTAAACATACTCAAATCTGGATTCTCCACAGCCTTCTGCGGAGAATTCTTTGGAAGACTGAGAATTTTGGAAGACTGAGAATTCCAAAGGTTCACAACCCTCCGAGGAAAAACAATTCTCCTCAGTCACACCGAAGTGGCATCCCCCTTATTTTTCAATTGTTCCTGGTTCTAGACCCCCCCCCAACCCCCAACCATTCGGCGTAATGTTTCACCTGCATCAACCCAGTCTATCCCTTTCACTATTTTGCATTTTTCAGTGAAATCATTTCTTATTCTTTGAAACTCTAGAGAATAAAGACCAATTTTTTTTCAATCTTTCTTCATTGGACAGTATTACCAACGGCAACAGGTCTACGATCAGTTCCATTATGGCCCTGGTGGAAACATGGACAGTGTCGTGCCTCTGTTCTGCCTCAGTCTGAGGCTTTTGTAAAGGTGTCATCAGTTTTTGATGGAGTTGATGAAGTGGGAACCTTTTCGGTTGCCCATGTTTACCGGCTGGTGATAGGAAATGATCAGAGCAAGATGGATGCACTCTATAGCACCCTGTCCCTGGGAGAAACCAGCTCTGGGGGAGAATCCCAATGTTCAGGCTGCTTGACTGAGCCAGCACATACATCATTTGTAGATGTATGAGATTCATATGTGTCCCTGTCTGCAAAGTAACTGGCAGAAGCAAGCAGCTCATTAGCATCCCTGAGCTCGAAGGTGAAGTCTGAAGGGGGTGACGAGGTGTGTGATTTGTCTAAAAGCAGCCGTGATGATGTGCTGAGGCTGGGTGTTTGGTGATGCCCACTTGCATCGATCAAGGGTGGAAGAGGACAGTGTCCATGGAGCATGTGGTGAAATGATGGAAAGATGGAGTTGTCCAAAGGCATGGAGGAGGCGGCAATAAGCTGCAGTTGCCAGGTAACCGCTGTGACATCCATGTCGTTTAGTTTGAATTGGTGTCATCTAGTTTCTCAGGGACGGGGAGGAGAACTGGAAGCTGCATATAGTGACGGGAGTGGGGCTAATAATGAGATGCAACTTCATGGAAATTAAATGGTGACCGCTCATGTGCAAGATTCAGAATTTGCTGTGTGAACTGTTGGGAAAACTGGAAATGTTATTCCCAACATTGAGGACCTGATTTTTCCATTCTCTCTGTATTTTCCCAATTTTCTTACCATTTCCCATGCCACGCAAGGGAGCAGGAATTTCCACCCAAAAGGACACTCTCCTCAAGTCAAACTGAGAGATGCTGAGAGTGGGAGTGAAGCCCAAAAGCCAATGTTTCCTTTGAAACAAGATGTAACACAGGAACAACATTGCACTGATTGCTGGGAATGGACCCATAAACCAGGGGCAATAGAAGAGCAGCATGTTCTCCTAGAACCTTCTAGAATAGTGAATGTACCTCAGGATAGATGAGGAAATATTTCCTTGAACTCCATTGAATTTAGCCAGATTACAGGAGGTTACAGAGGTTTTA
>NW_025167866.1:0-1705 GCF_004010195.1 Chiloscyllium plagiosum | reverse complement strand
CATTGACTGAGATTCAATCCCTGTGACTGACTGTCAATTTCTGTCACTGACTGTGGGTTAATCCCTGTCACAGACTGAGATTCATTCTCGGTCACAGACTGAGGTTCAATCCCTTTCACTGACTGAGATTCAATCCCTGTCACTGAATGAGATTCAATCCATGTTACTGAATGAGTTTTAATCCCTATCACTGACTGAATCTCTATCCCTGTCACTGACTGAGATTCAATCCCTGTCACTGACTGAGATTCAATACCTGTCACTGACTGAGATTCAATACCTGTCACTGACTGAGATTCAATCCCTGTCACGGACTGAGATTCAATGCCTGTCACTGACTGAGATTCAATCCATGTCACTGACTGAGATTCAATCCCAGTCACTGACTGATGTTCAATCCCTGTTACTGACTGAGATTCAATCTTTGTCACTGACTGATTGTCAATTCATGACACTGTGTGAGGGTCAATCCCTGTCACTGACTGGGATTCAATCCCTGTCACTGACTGAGATTCAATGCCTGTCACTGACTCAGATTCAATCCCTGTCACTGACTGAGATTCCCTCCCTGTCACTGACTGATTGTCAATCCCTGTCACTGTCTGAGGGACAATTCCTGTCACTGACTGAGATTGAATTCCTGTCACTGTCTGAGTTTCAATCCCTGTAACTGACTGAGATTCGATTCCTGTCACAAATTGAGATTCAATTCCTGTCACTGAGTGAGATTCAATTCCTGTCACAAAATGAGATTCAATTCCTGTCACGGACTGAAGGTCAATCCCAGTCAGTGACTGCGATTCAAATCATGTCACTGACTGAGATTCAATCCCTGTCACTGACAGGGATTCAACCCTGTCATTGACTGAATCTCCATCCCGGTCACTGACTGAGATTCAATGCCTGTCACTGACTGAGATTCAATCCATGTCACTGTTTGAGATTCAATCTCTGTCACTGACTGAGGTACAATCCCTATCACTGACTGAGATTCAATCCCTGTCACTGACTGAATCTCCATCCCGGTCACTGACTGCGATTCAATGCCTGTCACTGACTGCGATTCAATCCCTGTCACTGACTGAGATTCATTCCCTGACACTGAATTAGATTCAATCTCTTTCACCGACTGAATTTCAATCCCTGTCACTGACTGAGATACAATTCCTGTCACTGACTGAGGTTCAATCTCTGTCACTGACTGAGGTTCAACCCCTGTCAATGGCTGAGATTCAATGCCTGTCACTGACTGAGTTTCAATTACTGTCACTGAATGAGATTCCATCCCAGTTACTGACTGAGATTCAATCCCTGTCACTGAAAGAGATTCAATCCCTGTCAGTGAATGAGATTCAATCCCTGTTACTGACTGAGGTTCAATCCCTGTCCCTGATTGAATCTCCATACCTGTCACTGATTGAGATTCAATGCCTGTCACTGACAGAGTTTGAATTCGTGTCACTGACAGAGATTCAATCCCTGTCACTGACTGCGGTTCAATCCCTGTCACTGACTGAGGGACAATTCCTGTCACCGACTGAGACTCAATTCCTGTCAAGGAATTGTCAGTGACTGCGATTCAAATCATAAGACTGCGATTCAAATCAATCCCTGTCACTGTATGAGAATTAATGCCAGTCACTGAGTGAATCTCAGTCAGTGACAGGGAATCAATCTCAGTCAGTGACAGGGAATCAATCTCAGT
>NW_025167865.1:0-1705 GCF_004010195.1 Chiloscyllium plagiosum | reverse complement strand
CCTGTTATTCCATCTCCAATACTGCGTGTTTTACAATGGAATTGTTAATTTTCCAGTCCCTTGGCTGTAACTGGGAGTACTGTGGTGTGGTCAGTATTAGTGAGGCACCTACCTGGACTGTCTCTGAGCCTTGTCCTCACTGACCCAGTGAAGGTCCTGTGCTGAATGTGACAGGAGATGGTGGCTCCCTGCTCCCGCTGGGGCCTTGCAATCCGTGCTGTCCGTGTTTACTGTCAGCGAGCCCGGCTCCTCCTGATAGGAGACATCCCCCTCAACAATCCAGGAAATGGTCAGACCCCTCGGGAAAAATCCCGCAGCCAAACAAGTCAGTGTCTGAATCCCAACACCTTCATTCTGGGGATCCGCAGTCAGATAGATTTCAGGTTTCGCTAAATAAACACATCAAAACAACACACATTGTGTCAATCTTCATTGTAGCAAATAGAAATCGACAGGTAGCAAGGAGAGGGATGATTAAAACAGCGTGAAACTTGGATACTCAATGGGACAGTGCAGAATGGGTTTAATAAATTGTACCCCGATTACCAAATCACCGACCCAAGGAGAACAGACCCCTCCTAACAATGTGGGTTAGAATGAGAGCCCGGGAGCCTCAATCAGTTTCGTCCCGACACGTGCTCGGGTTGTGTTTCTTTGGAGCAGGATGTTCAAGAAAATGAGAAAAGTAAACCTTTTCACAAGATCACTTTCGGTATTGGCAATTGGCTTGTTGGAAATCGGATCTTTCGCTGTTATGGTTCGGATTAGAGAGATGATCAGAGGGTGAGATAGGGTAGACAGTGAAAGTCTTTTTCCTAGGATGATGACGTCAGCGTGAACGAGGGGGCATAACTACAAATGGAGAGGTGACAGATTTAGGACAGATGTCAGAGGCAGGTTCTTTAAGCAGAGAGTGGTAAGGGTGTGGACTGCCCTACCTGCTAATGTAGTCAACTCAGCCACATTAGGAAGATTTAAACAATCCTTAGATAAGCACATGGATGATTTTGGGATATTGTAGGGGGACGTGCTGAAAATAGTTCACAGGTCGGTGCAACACCGAGGGCCGAAGGGCCTGTTCCGCGCTGCATTGTTCTATGTTCTATGGAGTCACAGGTAGATAGAATAGTGAAGAAGGCGTTTGGTATGCTTTCCTTTATTGGTCAGAGCATTGAGTATACCAGTTGGGAGGTCATGTTGCGGCTGTAAGGACATTGGTTAGTTCACTTTTGGAAAATTGCGTGCAATGCTGACCTCTTTCCTATCGGAAGGATGTTGTGAAACATGAAAGGGTTCAGAAAAGATTTACAATTATGCTACCAGGGTTGGAGGGTTTGAGTGATAGGGAGAGGTTGAATAGGCTGGAGCTATTTTCTCTGGAGCGTCAGAGGCTGAGGGGTGACCTTATAGAGGTTTATAAAATCATGAGCGGCCTGGATAGGATAACTAGACAAGGTTTTTTTCTTTGGGTGGGGGAGTCCAGAACTAGAGAGCATAGGTTTAGGGTGAGAGGGTAAAGACATAAAAGAGACCTAAGGGGCAACTTTTTCATGCAGAGAGTGGTGCATATGTGGAATGGGCTGCCAGAGGAAGTGGTGGGGTCTGGTACAATTCAACACTTAAAAGGCATCTGGATGGGTATATGAATAGGAAGGGTTTGGAGGGATATGGGCTAAGTGCTGTGGTTCTGTTCGCCGAGCTGGAA
>NW_025167864.1:0-1705 GCF_004010195.1 Chiloscyllium plagiosum | reverse complement strand
CTGTCAGGCCCGATGCTGAATATATTTAATGATCCATACAGTCATGTTTGTCTCCCACCATCTCTGAGAGAGGCAAATATTTCACTTATCCTTAAAGGGAAGGATCCGGAAGACTGTGCTTCACACAGGCCCACCTCGCTCTTAAATGTGGACTTTAAGATCCTCTCTAAGGCTTTTGCGTTAAGGCTGGAGACTGTGTTACCCTCCATTATTAAAGAGGATCAGACGGGCTTCATAAAGTGTCGCAGATCCTCCAATTACGTTAGGAGGCTGCTTAACGTAATTCAAGCATGCCAACAGCAATCAATACAGGGATTGGTGATTTCTTTAGATGCAGAGAAGGCATTTGACCGAGTTGAGTGGCCGTACCTTTTCTCTACTCTAGACCGGTTTGGTCTGGGTGAAGTTTTCATAAGATGGGTAAAGGTTGTCTACAGTGTACCTCTCGCTGCGGTCATTACCAACGGGGTACGATCAAGCAATTTTAATATTCCTAGGGGCAGCCGGCAGGGCTGTCCCCTTTCACCATTACCTTTTACGTTGGTGATTGAACCGTTGGCAGAGGCCATTCATGGGGATCTCAATATATCAGCTCCAGAAGTGGGGTCAAATTTACATAAGATCTCACTGAATGCAGATGATGTTCTAATTTTCTTGACAAATCCAGCAGTCTCAGTGCCTTGCCTGATACAATGCATTCACGCATTTGGCGCTTTTTCAGGGTATAAGATTAATTTTGCTAAATCAGAGGCTATGCCTATGGGTGGTCTTACGAAAGAGTTGGCTCTTGAGAGTGACTATAGATTCCCATTTATGTGGTCACAGGGGGGTTTTGTGTATTTGGGCATATTCATTACTCCAGTTCTGGATTGGCTGTTCAAAGCCAATTTTACTCAATTATTTGAAAACATTAAACAAGATCTCCAAAGGTGGGGGGCACTTCCAGTCTTATGGTTGGGTCAGATAGCGCTTATTAAGATGAATATTCTCCCTCGTTTGCTATACCCTATACGGATGCTCCCCCTGATTTTCCCCTGACAAACACTCAGGAGACTGAACGGTTGGTTCAGTTCCTTTATCTGGCACCGTAAACGGCCCCTCATTAAATTAGCCAAACTGCAGTTGCCTCACAGATTGGGGGGACATTAAAAATTACCAATTAAGCTCGCTCTTGACCTACGTAAGTGATTGGGTTTGTGGGGACCCTCTTTCAATATGGCTAGATATCGCAGTCTCCCAGGCAAGGTGCCCCCTTACCAGTTTGCTGTTTTTGGACAAGATGAGGACAGTTAGGGAATATTGCCATAACCCAATAGTCATCAATACTGTTAAAGCATGGACGGCAATTCGGCAGAGGGAAGGTAATATTGGCAAAACATCTTTGTTTACACCTTTAGTGGGTATGCCGAGTTTTCAACCAAGTATGATAGATTCAGGACTTAAACGTTGGGCAGCAAGGGGTATACCTTGCATGGGTGATTTATTTGAGGGAGATGTAATGATGTCCTTAGATCAGTTAGTATGGAAGTACGAGTTACCTAATAGAGACCTCTTTCGTTTTTTTCAAGTTAGGGATTTTATTCAAAAAAAGACCACACTTTTGACTGATCCCTACAAATCTGACATAGAAAGAGGGGTACTAAGGGCTAAGAGTACACCCTCTGTCAGTACTCTCTATCACCAATTGGGGGGTGCCACCTCAGAT
>NW_025167863.1:0-1705 GCF_004010195.1 Chiloscyllium plagiosum | reverse complement strand
TCAGTGAGTGTCACAGTGTGTCAGAGAGAGTCACACTGTCTCAGAGACTGTCACACTGTGTCAGCGAGTGTCACAGTGCGTCTCAGAGCGAGACAGAGAATATCACTGAGCGTCTCAGAGAGAGTCAGAAAGTATCACAGTGTGTCAGCGAGTTTCAGTGTGTCTGCGAGAGACTCAGAGATTCAGAGAGTGTCACAGTATTTCTCAGTATCAGAGAGTGTCACAGTGTGTCAGAGATTGTCACAGTGTGTTAGAGAGAGAATCAGAGAGAGAATCAGAGAGTTTGTCAGAGAGTGTCACAGTGTGTCTCAGAGAGAGTCAGACAGTTTCACAGTATCTCAGAGAGTGTCACATTGTGTCAGAGAGTGTCAATGTGTGTCTCAGATCGAGACAGAGAGTATCAATGTGTGTCTCAGAGAGAGAGAGAGTGTCACAGTTTATCACAGTTTGTCAGAGAGTGTCACAGTCTGTCTCAAATTGTGTCCGAGGGTGCCAGAGAGTGTCACAGTGTGTCACAGAGAGAATCAGAGAGTATATCTGTGTGTCAGAGAAGAGTCAGAGAATGTCACAGTGTGGGTCAGAGAGAGTCAGAGAATATCCCTGTGTGTATCAGAGAGAGTCAGACTGTATCTCTGAATGTCAGAGGGTGTCAGAGAGTGTCACAGTGTGTCTCAGAGAGAGTCCAAGAGTGTCGCAATGTCTCAGAGAGTATCACATTGTGTCAGAGCTTCAATGTGTGTCTGAGAGCGAGACAGAGAGTATCACTGTGTGTCTCAGAGAGCGTCAGAGACTGTCACAGTCTGTCTCAGAGAATGTCAGAGAGAGACAGAGCGACTCACAGTTTTTAGCAGTCTGTCAGTGTCACAGACTGTCTCAGATTGTGTCAGAGCGTGTCACAGTGTGTCTCAGTGCGTGTCAGAGAGTGTCACCGTGTCTCAGAGATTGTCAGCAAGTGTCACAGTGCTTCAGAGAGTGTCATAATGTGTCAGAGAGTGTCACAGTGTGTCAGAGAGTGTCACAGTGTGTCTCAGAGAGAGTCAGACTGTCGCAGTCTGTCAGAGCATGTCGCAGAGTGTCAGAGGTAGTCACAAAGTGCCACAGTGTTTCTCAGAGTGTCAGAGAATCTCGCAGTGTGACAGAGATTGCCACAGTGTGTCAGAGAGATAGTCAGAGCGTGTCAGAGTGTGTCTGAGAGTGTCAAAGTGTGTCTCAGAGAGAGTCAGAGAGCATTCTGTGTGTCAGACGAGAGTCAGAGAGACTCTGAGAGAGTCACAGTATCTCTCAGAGTGTCACATTGTGTCTCAGGGCGTGTCAGAGAGTGTTACTCTGTGTCTTAGAGAGAGTCAGAGAGTGCCACAGTACGCAAGAGAGGGAGTCAGAGAGTGTCAGTTTGTCTCTGAGAGGGTCAGCAAGTGTCACAGTGTTTCAGATAGTGTCACAGGGTGTCTCACAGAGTTTCAGAGAGAGTCAGAGAGTGTCATAGTCGGATAGAAAGTGTCTCAGAGTGCAAAAGGTAGTTAGAGAGTGTCACAGTGTGTCTCAGAGCGTGTCGGAGAGTGTCACTATGTGTCTCAGAGTGAGTCAAAGAGTGTTACAGTGTGTCTCCGAGCGTGTCACAGTGTGTCAGATAGTGTCACAGTGTGTCTCGGAGAGTTTCACAGTGAGTCTCAGAGAGACTCCGAGAGTGTCACAGTATCTCTGAGAG
>NW_025167862.1:0-1705 GCF_004010195.1 Chiloscyllium plagiosum | reverse complement strand
AGCTGTTATGTTGTGGATATAAAGCTGGTGTGTTGTGGTTTTGAAATGTTGTGGATATAAAGCTGGTGTGTTGTGGTTTTGAAGTTGGTGTGTTCTGGGTATGAAGCTGGTATGTTAAGGATATGAAGCTGGTGTGTTGTGAATATGAAGCTGGTGTGTTGTGGTTATAGAGCCGGTGTGTTGTGGGTATGAAGCTGGTATGTTGTGGTTATAGAGCTGGTATGATGTGGATATGAAGCTGGTGTGTTGTGGATATGAAGCTGGTATGTTTTGGATATGAAGTTGGTATGTTGTGGTTATAGAGCTGGTGTGTTGTGGTTTTGAAGCTGGTGTATTGTGAACATAAAACTGCTGTGTTGTAGTTATAGAGCTGGTATGTTGTGGATATGAAGCTGGTGTGTCGTGGTTTTCGAGCTGGTATGTTGTGGATATGAAGCTGGTGTGTTGTGGGTATGAAGCTGGTATGTTGTGGATATGAAGCTGGTATGTTGTGGTTATAGAGCTGGTATGTTGTGGATATGAAGCTGGTGTGGTTTGGATGTGAAGCTGGTGTGTCGTGGTTTTCGAGCTGGTATGTTCTGGCTATGAAGCTGGTGTGTTGTGGATATGAAGCTGTTATGTTGTGGATATGAAGCTGGTGTGTCGTGGTTTTCGAGCTGGTATGTTGTGGATATGAAGCTGCTGTGTTATGGATATGAAGCTGGCGTGTTGTGGATATGAAGCTGGTGTGTTGTGGTTATAGAGCTGGAGTGTTGTGGTTATAGAGCTGGTATGTTGTGGATATGAAGCTGGTGTGTTGTGGATATGAAGCTTGTGTGTTGTGGATATGTAGCTGGTGCGTTGTGGATATGAAGCTGGTGTGTTTTGGATATGAAATTGGTGTGTTGTGGTAACAGAGGTGGCACGTTATGGATAAGAAACTGGTGTGTTGTGGAAATTAAACTGGTGTGTTGTGGATATAGAACTGGTGTGTTGTGGGTATGAAGCTGGCGTGTTGTCGTTATGAAGCTGGTGTGTTGTGGGTGTGAGGCTGGTGTCTTGTACATATGATGCTAGCATGTTGTGGATATGAAGCTGGTGTGTTGTGGATATGAAGCTGGTATGTTGTGGATATGAAGCTAGTGTGTCGTGGTTTGCGAGCTGGTGTGTTGTGGATATGAAGCTGGTATGTTGTGGATATGAAGCTGGTGTGTTGTGGATATGAAGCTGGTGTGTCGTGGTTTTCGAGCCGGTATGTTGTGGATATGAAGCTGGTGTGTTGTGGATATGAAGCTGGTATGTTGTGGATATGAAGCTGGCATGTTGTCGATATGAAGCTGGTGTGTTGTGGATATGAAGCTGGCGTGTTGTGGATATGAAGCTGGTGTGTTGTGGTTATAGAGCTGGTATGTTGTGGATATGAAGCTGGCATGTTGTGGATATGAAGCTGGTGTGTTGTGGATATGAAGCTGGCGTGTTGTGGATATGAAGCTGGAGTGTTGTGGTTATAGAGCTGGTATGTTGTGGATATGAAGCTGGTGTGTTGTGGATATGTAGCTGGTGTGTTGTGGATATAGAGCTGGTGTGTTGTGGGTATGAAACTGGTGTGTTGTGGGTGTGAGGCTGGTGTCTTGTACATATGAAGCTAGCATGTTGTGGTTATGGAGCTGGTGTGTTGTGGATATGAAACTGTTGTGTTGTGGATATGAAGCTGGTGTGTTGTGGA
>NW_025167861.1:0-1705 GCF_004010195.1 Chiloscyllium plagiosum | reverse complement strand
ACTAAAACTTGACTCTGATGAGATTTGCATCCAGAACTTTTGAATGGCAGTCTTAAGAAAGACATAGAAATTCAATGCGCTTTCCATTGCACCACAGAGTCGCGGCCTCACCCAGTTTTCAGCACAAAGGTTTGCCTTAGAATGATTTCGTTCGGGACACCCATCTCACGTCAGTCTGACCTCGTCACACTTTTCAATATCTGGTCCTTATCCACGTGTGCGCTGGATGTTCAAGTGTTCGGCTACATATTGCTGAAATGTCCTCATAACACTTCGCATTACCACACGTTCAGATAAGAAATTCCAGATTAACAACACTCTATGGGTGAAGGCGTTCTTCCTAAATCTCCTCTAAACCGCTTTTCTCCTGCTTTTCAACTATGTCACTGGTTATTATTCCTTCCCGAAAAGCCTCATCCTTGTCATAAATATCTATCCTCTTCATAATATGTGAATCTTAATCAGTTTCTCACTCAGTCTTCTCTGTGCTTAGTTACACAGCCCCCGCTTAGCTCATCTACCTTCACAATGGGAATGGTCCAGCCCTTGCCATTATTTTCATCTCCTGTGAACTTCTCCTCCTGCAGTCAGACGGTTCCTGCAGTCTTGCGATTACAACTGAAAAAGAAATGTTCTTTTAAGAAATGCCAAAATGTCTGAACAAAATCAGCAGCTCTTGTCCATCTATGATGAGAAAGGACAGTTAACGCTTCGAGTCCAAAGATTCGTGTTCGGAACTGATGCGATGTGTGGCAGGGTGAAAAATGTGGAAGAGGGCGGATAGGATCCAAAATGATTGATGTTGGGTCCTGAAATCTGCATGGTCTTTCAGTAGAAAATGAGTTGCCGATCTTCCAGCTTGCGCTGTGCCTTGAAGATCTGCAGCAGACCAGAGACTGGTATGATGGCTTGGGTATACAATGCAATGTTAAAGCGACAGGACACTGGAAGACCGGGGTAATTTTTGTTGATTCTGGACAGAACCGAAGTGATCTCAGCTTTGTCACCGACTCTGTTCTCCTCTCTCCATTGTAGAGAAATCACATTCTCAGCAGGAACTACAGTTTTCTGGATTGAATGAAGTGCAGACAAATCAATGGAAGATGTGCCTGGAAGTTTCCACAGTCAGGAGAGACATCGGAAACCAGCAGGAAATGTATCTTACAACATAGAACGTTACAGTGCAGTACAGGCACTTCGGCCCTCGATGTTGCACCGACCTATGAAAATAATGTGATGTCCATTGCAATGGAAAATTAACATTTCTTTTGAAACCAATAAAAGCACAGGGAAACAAAAAAGTACGGGCCTGACTTTGCAGTGGGCAAGTGTTGCAGACAGAAAGAAAATCTATGTATATTTAAACCGAACTAATAGCAGACGTACAAGGCCAGCAAACTACCATATCAACAGCCAAGGAATTAGAAAAAAAAACAACTCCACATCTGGAAAGAAACTCGAATCTTTCAGGCCACTGACATTGAAGTGTTCATAAGAAGAAGCGAATTGTACTTTAAAGGGAATATGTGAAAGCTACCAGGCGCCCATTACATGAGGCGTCTTGCCAATGTATTACCTGGGACACGGGAAACCTGAATTTGATGGAACTCCACGCGCTGCATGCTGAAAACTTTCTGGCCCAAGGGAAGGAAAAACGAACATTAAACATGGGACAGCAAACACATAAAGCTCAGCTTACTATGAT
>NW_025167860.1:0-1705 GCF_004010195.1 Chiloscyllium plagiosum | reverse complement strand
TGGCTACAAGAGCAGGTCAGAGGCCAGAAATACTCTAGTGAGTAACTCACCTCCTGACTCTCCAAAACCTGTTCCAACTTCTACAAGCCTCAAGTCAGCAGTGTAATGGAATACTCCCCACTAGCTTGGATGGGGTTGCAGCTTCAACTGTATTTGAAACACTTCATACCATCCAGGTCAATGTTGCCTGCTTGATTGGTACCATATCCACTGTTCAGAAGCAGTAGTGTGTAGTATCTACAAGATGCACTGCAAACATTTACCAAAGTACCTTACAAATTGCCTTTCAAACTAACAACCACTTCCATCTAGAAGGACCAGGAAAACAGATACATGGGAACACAACCTCTTGCAAGTATCCCTCCAAGCCACTCACCATCTTCACTTGGAAAAGTTCCTTCAGTGTCACTGGTCCAAATCCTGGAATTCCTTCCCTCAAGACATTGTGGGTCACCGTACAGGGTTTGGACTGCAATGGTTCAAGAAGGCAGCTCACCACCACATTCTCAAAGAGAACCAAATGCTAGCCAGCCAGTGACGCACATGTACCAGAAGTAGATTTTAATAAATTATTGAAACAGAGTGTTGGAATCTGCAAACTAAAGAAAATCAACGTTAAGAAGGGTCAGATGGAGTGCATTGATTCGGTGCTTAATTTAGAGCAGATAAAAAGTGATTATACTGACACTGAATTGGAACTAGAGTTTAGAGTTAAACACCTGTAGTGTTCCACTCAATGTATAAATCTAAAATCGATTAATGATTTACCCCTGACGTGTACTTCATTAAGCAGGAGAAAGTGAGGACTGCAGATGCTGGAGATCAGAGCTGAAAATGTGTTGCTGGAAAAGCGCAGCAGGTCAGGCAACATCGAAGGAGCAGGAGAATCGACGTTTCAGGTATGAGCCTTTCTTCATTAACTTCATTAACACGTGAATAGGACAGTTAAGAAGGCATATAGGATACTGGATTTCATGACATTAATGGCGCCTTCAATTCCCACGATCCCATGCGATCGAGAAACCTCTCTATGGGCCCCTGGCAGTGCGCATGCGTGCGGTGAGGTAAAGTTACTGAGTGCGGGAGAGGAATGGCGCCGGCGGCTGAAGGAACAAGAACAGAAACCGCTGGAAAAGCTGAACAGGTCCGGCAGCGCCTGTCGGGAGAAATGTGAGGAGGTGTTTCGGGTCCGGGGATCCTCCTTCAGAACAGGACCAGGTTTCAGAAACATCCCGGGGAGAGGAAACAGTGAGACAGGGTAGGATTGGAAACCGCGGGAGGAGGGAGACTGGGGAGTTTATAAACCCCGAGGGGGAGGCCTCAGGCCGCGAATAAAACCTCCCCAGGCCCACTTCACCGCCGAAGGAGCTCTCGTGTTGCCCGGGTAACAGGGCACCATCTTTGTAAGGCGCATGTTGACTTGGGGTGGGGAGCGCGGGCGGCCATCTTGGTGAGGGCACCATCCGCTGTCATTTCCGGGAGAGAAGCGAAGGAGCTCTCGTGTTGCCCGGGGAACAGGGCACCATCTTTGTAAGGCGCATGTTGACTTGGGGTGGGGAGCGCGGGCGGCATCTTGGTGAGGGCACCATCCGCTGTCATTTCCGGGAGAGAAGTGACAGTTGGTGTCATTCAACTAGAATTTCCTCATTTCACTCTGAGACACCTGGCCCTGAGCTTGGTTTGTGTGGCCTCAAAACAGGAAAAG
>NW_025167859.1:0-1705 GCF_004010195.1 Chiloscyllium plagiosum | reverse complement strand
GGAGCTTTACTCTGTATCTAACCCCATGCTGTCACCGTCCCTGGGAGTGTTTGATGGGGACAGTGTAGAGGGAGCTTTACTCTGTATGTAACCCCGTGCTGTCCCTGTCCCTGGGAGGGTTTGATGGGGACAGTGTAGAGAGAGCTTTACTCTGTATCTAACCCTGTGTTGTCCCTGTCCCTGGGAGGGTTTGATGGGGGACAGTGAGTCGGTCGGGGTATGCCGGGAAACGGAACTTGGATTCATTCCGGTCGGCCCCGACGAGATGGGCCGAAGGGCGTGTTTCCGTGCTGTGCGTCTCCGTCCGAGTCGGGCTCCCGGCGCCGGCGCGATCGGTTCGCGGGCTGGGCCTGTTACCCGCGGCGGCCATTGAAGGGAAGACGTTCTGTTGCACTGACGCTGGACTGGGAAGCAAAGCCGGAAGTCGGAGGGAACGTGGAACGTCCCCAGGCCCCAAGCCTGCTTTGACCGAACGTGGACAACAGTCCCCGATACGCCAACCCCGTTAAAAACACAGGGCAAGAAAAATGGAACAAGGCGCTTCCAGGTCGAAGTTGGAAGGGCGAAAGGAAAACGGGGCAGAACGAGTTCCTTTCTGAGATAGGGTCCGGGGAAACCTTTGCAACAGCACAGTCTACGCGTTGACAATTCGTGGAGAGCCGTGGATAGGATTCTGGTGATGCCCTGAGACCGGGCTCTACGCACCCCGAGGGGAGATTGAGGCTAGAGGAAGAACAAGGAGGTGGGTTGAGGGCGGAGTGGAGGGAATTGGAGGTATAACCCAGTTCGAAATGGATTTATCGTCAGAAAAGATGTCAGGGCGGGAATTCCACTCGTGCAATCGGTCTGTGTGGGCCTCGCAAAAGCGGCAGAAAAGTACCGGCGATTTCAGCAATAATGCGGCTGAACCCTCAGAGTGTGTACCGAGAGGTTTATTTGAAGACAACGAGGAGCCAATTGAAGATGCACAATTGTGTGAAGGGAACGGGCTAATTCATGATTCCGTTGGGGGAAGAGCGACCATAACGTGACCAAAGAAATTTGTTTGAGGTGGACGATGAAGTTGCCCCATCTGAAATTGGGGTCCAAACTCGGAACAAAGGTATCAGAGCCCGCGATAGATCAGATGAATTAATCTCGAGGCGTTGCGGTGAACAGGCGATGTAACATTCACAGCATGAGTGAATGAACACATCCCAACAGTCACTACTGTTTTGAGGCTCAGACATATCACAGGAAAAGCGGCCCAACTACTGGAAGAAAGTGTGTCAGATTCGAAGGAGAATGGTATAAAGTTGCCGGGAAAGGGAACAGACCTGAGGATTGGGAGCACTTTAGACTATAGGGACATTTAAGCGACCCTTGAATACGCACATGGAAGTTAGTAGAATGACGGGTGTGTCAGTTAGTCTGATCCTAGAATAGGAAAGAAGGCTAGCCCAACGTCGAGGGCCGAAGGGCCTGTGCTGTGCTGTACAGTTCTATGTTCGAACTAAGAAGAGTTATGGACTGGGCCAGACCACTCAAACCATTCTTAAGCAGGCAGCCGAGGGCATGACTTTGTAATTCGTTTCCGTAAGGGTCCAGTGAACATCACTCAGAGTAGGTTCGACAGGTTGGCAACCAGGCTTTAAAACAGATCAAAACTTCATTCACAAAGTGACAGAATGTAATCACAAAGAGGGAGAGAGAGAGAGGGAGGGAG
>NW_025167858.1:0-1705 GCF_004010195.1 Chiloscyllium plagiosum | reverse complement strand
ATTGATTGGGGACCTGATTGAGCTTTATAAAATTATGAAGGGTCTAGAAAGGGTGGATAGAGACAAGCTTTTTCCCAGGGTGAAGTATTCAATAACGAGAGGTCAAACTTTCAAGGTGAGAGGTGGAAAGTCTAAGAGGGATACACGCGGTAAGTACTTCACACAAAGGGTGGTGGGCGTTTGGAACGCGTTGCCAGCAGAGTTGGTAGAGGCAGGCATGCTAGATTCATTTAAGATGCGTCTAGACAGATACATGAGTAAGTGGGGAGCAGAGGGATACAGATGCTTCGGAATTAACCAAGATGTCTAGACAGTACATTTGGATCGGCTCCAACATTTGTTGGAACACAAATGAGAAATTCTCAAAGTGCTGTTCAAGTGGAAATTCCCTTCCCCAGAGGATTATAGTGCCTAGATGTTTGCATTTATGGATAACATGACGTTCATGGCAGGATCACGCACCAGTTGAACTGTATTAATGTTGGGAAAGTTTATTCAAAAGCCTGAACCTCTGCCTTTCTCTCTCTTTCTCGCTCTCTCTGTCTCTCACTCCCCTCTCTTTCTCTCTTTGTCTCAGTTGAAATAGGGTTTGGGGTGGTTTGGTGGAACGTTCTCAGAAGCTCTTAAACTATCGAGAATCATGTAATCTGAGTGGAAAAAAGCTACGGAACTTATCACCGTATCAGTGTGTGTTTAGAACATCTTGAGTGATTGTCCACCCCCCTTATTCTCTCACTAAGCTTCATTCACTGCTCATGGTGCCATCATCCCAGCGATTAGTCTGGTGAAACTTGAGAGAAAGTCTATCCACAGTACCCCAAATACTGCCTCAACAACACTCTCACGGATTGTCAAAAAACATATTTTCTCTCATTTAGACATCACCATTTATTTCATTTGCCACAAAAAGTCATTCCTTCTCTATGCATTACGACTGACATGGAATTTATAAGTCCCTTACATCTGTACGTCAGCATTAATAAAGCCAGCACCAGAGTTATCTACGGAGATGTTCATCACTCTCGGAGACAATTTTAATGAGATTGAATACACCTAAAATAGGGGATGATCACGTACCTGAATGGAAACGAGATGCAGCAATACAGAAACCAGGCAGAGAAAGGGAGCTATCTTTATCTTTATTCTTCTCTCACAGTATGTATGAAGCCCTGGTCAGGGCAGCATGTTATGCAGATCTTGAACTGAGTGGCTGGTTCAGCTGTTCCACAGTTCACCTCTCAATTGTTCAATTTTCCATGGTCTTGTACCGCCAAACTATTGGATTGTATCATTGGCTGTTAAGATTGTCAATATAAGAAATTGAAACACGGTTGGATGTGAGCATTTTTGGGTATAATTTAAAATCATTTGATGAATTTGTTTCGAGACAATGAGCTAATCGGGTTGTTCGACCAAATGTTACATTATATCTATTCCACGTGTTCATCACAGAAGTCACACGGAAACCTGAGGAGGGAATCATGACGCATTGACTTCCCTAAAGGTCTTGAGGCAAGCAGATTGTTTTTTATAACAAATGATAATGGTTGCTTTTGAACTCCCCAATTTCCTTCATGAGATACCAACAGGCCATGAATCTGTGGCTCTAGATTATGAGTCAGTGGCTTGACCACCATAACCTGTCTTTCCTGATGTGCAGAGAACAAGTTAAACATTCTCAATAGCAATTATTTTGGGACGGACA
>NW_025167857.1:0-1705 GCF_004010195.1 Chiloscyllium plagiosum | reverse complement strand
GCAGACAAGAAGGAACTTCCCTCTTGTGGATGGATCAATAACCAGGACACATAGATTTAAGACAAGAGGCAGGAGGTTTAGTGGAGATGAGGAAAATGGCATTCTCCCCCCCACCCACGCAGAGGGAGTGGGAATCCGGCCCTTTTCTGCTTGAAAGGGTGGTATAGGTAGAAGGTAAAAACAATGACTGCAGATGCTGGAAACCAGATTCTGGATTAGTGGTGCTGGAAGAGCACAGGAGTTCAGGCAGCATCCAAGGAGCTTCGAAATCGACGTTTCGGGCAAAAGCCCTTCATCAGGAATAAAGGCAGTGAGCGTGGGGAGATAAGCTAGAGGGTGGGAAGAAAGTAGCATAGAGTACAATAGGTGAGTGGGGGAGGGGATGAAGATGATGGGTCAGGGAGGAGAGGGTGGAATGGATAGGTGGAAAAGGAGATAGGCAGGTTGGACAAGTCATGGGGACAGTGCTGAGCTGGAAGTTTGGAACTAGGGTGAGGTGGGGGAAGGGGAAATGAGGAAACTGTTGAAGTCCACATTGATGCCCTGGGGTTGAAGTGTTCCAGGCATCTGGTGGTGAGGGAGTGGCAGTGAAGGAGGCCCAGAAACTCCATGTCCTCGGCAGGGTGGAAGGGGGAGTTGAAATGTTGGGCCATGGGGCGGTGTGGTTGATTGGTGTGGGTGTCCTGGAGATGTTCCCTAAAGCGCTCTGCTAGGAAGCGCACAGTCTCCCCAATATAGAGGAGACCGCATTGGGAATAATGGATACAATAAATGATATTAGTGGATGTGCAAGTAAAACTTTGGATGTGGAAGGCTCCTTTAGGGCCTTGGATAGAGGTGAGGGAGGAGGTGTGGGCGCAGGTTTACAGTTCCTGCGGTGGCAGGGGAAAGTGCTAGGATGGGAGGGTGGGTTGTAGGGGTGTGGACCTGACCAGGTAGTCAGAGGGAATGGTCTTTGCAGAAGGTGGAAAAGGATGGGGAGGGAAATATATTCCTGGTGGCGGAAATGTCAGCGGATGATTTGGTTTATGCGAAGATTGGTAGGGTGGAAGGTGAGCACCAGGGGTGTTCTGTCTTTGCTACGGTTGGAGGGATGGGGTCTGGGGGCAGAGGTGCGGGATGTGGACGAGATGCGTTGGAGGGCATTTTTAACCACGTGGGAAGGGAAATTGCAGTCTCTAAAGGAGGCCATCTGGTGGTCTGTGGTGGAACTGGTCCTCCTGGGAGCAGATATGGCGGAGGAATTGGGAATATGGGATGGCATTTTTACAAGAGGTAGGGTGGGAAGAGGTGTAATCCAGGTAGCTGTGGGAGTCGGTAGGTTTGTAAAAAAATGTCAGTGTCAAGTCAGTCGTCATTACTGGAGATGGAGAGGTCCAGGAAGGGGAGGGAGGTGTCAGATGGTCCAGGTAAATTTAAGGTCAGGGTGGAATGTGTTGATGAATTGCTCAACCTCCTCGCGGGAGCATGAGGTGGCACCAATGCAGTCAATGTAGCGGAGGAAGAGGTGGGGAGTAGTGCTGGTGTAATTACGGAAGATCAACTGCTCTACGTAGCCAACAAAGACAGGCAGAGCTGGGGCCCATACGTGTGCCCATGGCTACCCCTTTGGTCTGGAGGAAGTGAGAGGATTCAAAGGAGAAATTGTAACCTATTAACTGTTTTAGATGTGCACTTGTAATACAAGGCTATGAGCCAAATGCTG
>NW_025167856.1:0-1705 GCF_004010195.1 Chiloscyllium plagiosum | reverse complement strand
TCAGTATTAGAGAAGCCTGTCACAGACACACACTGTCTGCGGTCAGTGTTAGAGAAGCCTGTCACAGACAGACAGTCTCCAGTCAGTGTTAGTGAAGCCTGTCACAGACACATACAGTTCCGGTCAGTGTGAGAGAAGCATGTCACAGACACATACAGTCTCCGCTCAGTGTTAGAGAAGCCTGTCACAGACAGACAGTCTCCAGTCAGTGTTAGAGAAGCCTGTCACAGACACACACAGTCGCCGGTCAGTATTAGAGAAGCCTGTCACAGACACACACAGTCTCCGGTCAGTGTTCGAGAAGCCTGTCACAGACACACAGTCTCCAGTCAGTGTTGGAGAAGCCTGTCACAGACAGTCACTGGTCAGTATTAGAGACACCTGCCACAGACACACACAGTCTCCGGTCAGTGTGAGAGAAGCCTGTCACAGACACATACAGTCTCCGCTCAGTGTTAGAGAAGCCTGTCACAGACAGGCAGTCTCCGCTCAGTGTTAGAGAAGCCTGTCACAGACACACACAGTATCTGGTCAGTGTTAGAGAGAAACCTGTCACAGACACACACAGTCTCTGGTCAGTGTGAGAGAAGCCTGTCACAGACACACACAGTCTCCGTTCAGTATAAGAGAAGCCTGTCACAGACAGACAGTCTCCGCTCAGTGTTAGTGAAGCCTGTCACAGACACACAGTATCCGTTCCGTATTAGAGAAGCCTGTCACAGACAGACAGTCTCCGATCAGTGTTAGAGAAGCCTGTCACAGACAGTCTCTGGTCAGTATTAGTGCAGCCTGTCACAGACACACACAGTCGCCGGTCAGTATTAGAGAAGCCTGTCACAGATACACATAGTCTCCGGTCAGTGTTCAAGAAGCCTGTCACAGACACACAGTCTCCGGTCAGTGTTAGAGAAGCCTGTCACAGACAGACAGTCTCCGCTCAGTGTTGGAGAAACCTGTCACAGACACACACAGTATCCGGTCAGTGTTAGAGAAGCCTGTCACAGACAGTCACTGGTCAGTATTAGAGACACCTGTCACAGACACACACAGTCTCCGGTCAGTTTTAGAGAAGCCTGTCACAGACAGACAGTCTCCAGTCAGTGTTAGAGAAGCCTGTCACAGACACATACAGTCTCCGGTCAGTGATGGAGAAGCCTGTCACAGACACACACAGTCGCCGGTCAGTGTTCGAGAAGCCTGTCACAGACACACAGTCTCCAGTCTGTGTTGGAGAAGGCTGTCACAGACACACACACGGTCCCCGGTCAGTGTTAGAGAGAAGCCTGTCACAGACACACACAGTCTCTGGTCTGTGTGAGAGAAGCCTGTCACAGACACACACAGTCTCCGTTCAGTATAAGAGAAGCCTGTCTCGAACACACACACAGTCTCCGGCCAGTGTTAGAGAAGCCTGTCACAGATGCATACAGTCTCCTGTCAGTGTTAGAAATGCCTGTCACAGAGAGACAGTCTCCGGTCAGTATTAGAGAAGCCTGTCACAGACACACACAATCTCCGGTCAGTATTATGGATGCCTGTCACAGACACACACTGTCTCTGTTCAGTATTAGAGAAGCCTGTCACAGACACACACAGTCTCTGGTCAGTGTTAGAGAAGCCTGCCACAGACAGACAGTCAGTCTCCGGTCAGTGTGAGAGAAGCCTGTCACAGACACACAGTCTCCGGTCAGTGTGAGAGAAGCCT
>NW_025167855.1:0-1705 GCF_004010195.1 Chiloscyllium plagiosum | reverse complement strand
CTCTGTGAGGTACTGAGGGAGAACTATCTGAGGCACTGAGGGAGAACTATGTGAGGTACTGAGGGAGCACATTCTGAGGTATTAAGGGAGCACTATCTGAGGCATTGAGGGCGCTATACCTGAGGTACTGAGGGAGCACTTTCTGAGGTATTTAGGGAGCACTTTCTGAGGTACCGAGGGAGCACTTTCTGACGTACTGAGGAAGCACTAGCTGCGGTTCTGAGTGAGTACTATCTGAGGTGCAAAGGGAGCACTTTCTGAGGTACCGAGGGAGCACTTTCTGAGGTACTGAGGGAGAACTATCTGAGGTATTGAGGGAGAACTATCTGAAGTATTGCGGGAGCAGTTTCTGAGGCATTGAGGGAGAATTATCTGAGGTATTGAGGGAGCACTTTCAGAGGTATTGAGGGAGTACTATCTGTGGTATTGAGGGAGCACTTTCTGAGGTGTTGAGGAAGCACTGTCTGAGGTACTGAGGGAGAACTATCTGAGGGACTGAGGGTGCAAGTTCTGAGGTATTGAGGGAGCACTGTCTGAGGGATTGAGGGAGAACTATCTGAGGTATTGATGGAGCACTTTCTGAGTTATTGAGGTAGCACTATCTGAGGTACTGAGGGAGCACTTTCTGAGGTACAGAGGAAGCACTTACTGAGGCATTGAGGGAGCACTATCGGAGGTACTGAGGAAGCACTTTCTGAGGTATTGAGGAAGCACTTTCTGAGCTATTGAGGAAGCACTTTCTGAGGTAGTGAGGGAGCACTTTTTGACGTACTGAGGGAGCACTTTCTGATTTATTGAGGAAGCACTTTCTGGGGCATTGAGGGAGCACTATCTGAGGTAGTGAGGGAGCACGTTCTAAAGTATTGCGGGAGCACTATCTGAAGTACTGACGCAGCACTTTCTGAGGCATTAAGGGAGCACTATCTGAGGCATTGAGGGAGCAATATTTGAGGTACTGAGGGAGCACTTTCTGAGGTATTTAGGGAGCACTTTCTGAGGTACTGAGTGAGAACTATCTGAGGTACCGAGGAAGAACTATCTGAGGTACTGAGGGAGCAGTTTCTGAGGTATTGAGGGAGCACTTTCTGACGTACTGAGGAAGCACTAGCTGAGGTTCTGAGTGAGTACTATCTGAGGTACTAAGGGAGCACTTTCTGAGGTATTGAGATAGCACTTTGTGAGGTACTGCGGGGGCACTATCGGAGGTATTGAGGGAGAACTATCTGAGGTACAGCGGGA
This sequence comes from Chiloscyllium plagiosum, assembly GCF_004010195.1. Taxonomy (NCBI): domain Eukaryota; kingdom Metazoa; phylum Chordata; class Chondrichthyes; order Orectolobiformes; family Hemiscylliidae; genus Chiloscyllium; species Chiloscyllium plagiosum. Next base: position 466 of record NW_025167855.1, on the reverse strand, counting down.
GCAGTTTCAGAGGCATTGAGGGAGAATTATCGGAGGTATTGAGGGAGCACTTTCAGAGGTATTGAGGGAGGACTATCTGAGGTATTGAGGGAGCACTTTCTGAGGAATTGAGGAAGCACTGTCTGAGGTACTGAGGGAGAACTAACTGAGGTACTGAGGGAGCAAGTTCTGAGGTATTGAGGGAGCACTATCTGAGGGACTGAGGTCGAACTATCTGAGGTATTGATGGAGCACTTTCTGAGGTATTGAGGTAGCACTATCTGAGATACTGAGGGAGCAGTTTCTGAGGTACAGAGGAAGCACTTACTGAGGCGTTGAGGGAGCACTATCTGAGGTATTGAGGAAGCACTTTCTGAGGTATTGAGGAAGCCCTTTCTGAGGTATAGAGGGAGCACTATCTGAGGTAAAGAGGAAGCACTTTCTGAGGTATTGTGGAAGCACTTTCTGAGTTATTGAGGAAGCACTT
>NW_025167854.1:0-1705 GCF_004010195.1 Chiloscyllium plagiosum | reverse complement strand
TAAGCGCCGCAGTACCCGACATTTCCCATACTGGCTTCAAAGCCAGACCCGTTGGGCCTAAATGAAGTGGCTCAATTTTTTTGCCATGCATTACATAGCAAAACCGCGATAGGACACATTACCGGCGGGCTGTATGAATCACCACTGACATTTCCCATACTGTCTTCAAAGCCAGACCCGTTGGGCCGAAATGAAGTGGCTCAATTTTTTTGCCATGCATTACATAGCAAAACCGTGATAGGACACATTACCGGCGGGCTGTATGAATCACCACTGCTGCCCAACACAAATGATAACTCCAGACTCACAAGAAGCCCGAGTGCTTGCAGAAATTAACAGGGCACCAAATGTCATTTTCCCGGCATCATGATTGGGTGCACTCCACTGTATAAGACCTGGATCCACGCAGAGGTCTGGGCCATGCGACAAGATGCCCCAGACCCGTTGAAGTGACAGCTCCCGTTCTACAATTAGGTCCTCGAAATTTCCTGTATTTTCAACTGTCTGTCCCAAGATGTGCAGACCATATTACAGCTTGCGCATATAACCATCTGGGTGACCATTAGCCCTGTTATTGACATCCCCATCCAATCCTGGGACACCGCTTCAGACTGGGAAAAGTGCCTGGACAGCACCGTGAAGGATGCAATAAAGGCCAGTGCAAGACGGCACGCCGACTTTGGGCTGTTCTCCAGTGTCTGCAGAGCAGCCAAGCACTTTTTCGATGTCATTGTCCGCTTTAGGGAGGTCGGAGACTCCTCGTCGGGCATTCCATTAGCAGAGAACGAAAAGCTTACCGTGCAGACCTTACTTATGCTCACGTTTTCACGTTGCACAATCAAACGACGAACTGGACGGACATTTTAATTTAACGTGGTAACTTGGACGTGAATGGGCTGTTCACTACACCAAAACGGACAGGGGCATTCGACTGCCTCGCGCAACTTGACAACCACGGGGACACCACCAGGCAAACTAGGGCAATTTAAAGAAGGCAGTGCTGGAACAGTGGGAAATTGGAATACTGAGTGAGACAGTGCTAATCCAGGCAATATCGCCCAGGGCCATCTACCCTCTCTCTCTCCCCTCAGGCACGACAGCATTCCACCACACAACAGAGGCAGCTTCAACAGGCTGCCTACACTGTGGCTGATCCCTTCCCCCGTGCTCCAGAAACTAACTACAGCTATCGTGAGTGGGAGTTTTCACACGCGATCTCAATATGTCTTTCAAACGCCCCGTCTGGAATTCCGATAATGGATGTGGAGGTGGTGAGCTGCTCATTTATATTGTGGTGGATTCTGGGTCTGTCCAACCGTCTACGGCTCCCGACTCGGAAAATTACCTGAGTTGCAAGACCCTCTGCACTGTAGGTTTTTCAGGATTACGCATAACAGAGCCACTCTCCTAACCCAATAACTCCAGTATTGAACCTGCCACTGCGACTGATGCTGCCATTATTTCAGACTCTTGCCCAGTCGCCCTCCTGAGCCGGCAGAACTTGTGTAAATTGAATGCCAGTATCCACTGTTCCTCTGAGGGTCTCGCATTAGAGAACCCGGATGTCCATTATTCCATGCTGCGGGCATTAATTTCACACAGCCCTGAACTCTCTGACCAAGTAAGCGCCTGATGCTCTTGGTCATGCTCCAATTCACCTATCTGCGCTCTCCTCGACCCCTACTTGCCCTGTTGTCAATGGCCC
>NW_025167853.1:0-1705 GCF_004010195.1 Chiloscyllium plagiosum | reverse complement strand
ATCGTCTGATCTTGTTAATAGGTGTGTATATGACTATATATGACTATATATATACGCACACATATACATTATATGTACACACACACACATGCGCATGCACACACATATATAGACACATAATGCATCCTCAGGAAATGAGTCAGAATGTATTATTGCGGTTCATTATGTTAAAGATTGAATCCTAAGATGAAAAGGGAGACCACGGCAGGCTAGTGCAAAGGAGAAATGGGCAGAAGTGCTCCAGATTATGTTGGCAGAAGCATACAGACAGCAAGTGTTATGTGTCGCACATTAACTACCAGTAGGAGGTCACGGAGTTTTAACGAAACCTCTGACTAAGGGGTAAAAGCATTTCTGTTCGTCTGGACTACACAAGGATGTTGTTGCATTTTGCAATACATGATATACATGCCAAACGATCGGTAAGTGACAGGCAGTAAAAACAAAATGACATCTTTGTTGCCAATTACTGCGTTCAAAGAATCTGTCAAGTGAATTATTATTGAATATGTAGTTCCACTTCCTAAAACTAAGAGTGAGAAACAGCACTTGCTAACCATAAAGGATGTGTCTATCAGAGTTCTGGAAGCAATTCCAGTACAGAAAATTAATGTAAAATGTTGCCAAAGGAGTTAATGGGTTGCTTCACTCAGTATGGGCTAGGGAGAGAGATTCAGCCCGACCCAGGCTCTAATTTTACTACTCGGCTGTTAAAGGAAGGCATGGATAGCTTAGGGATATAGCATTTTAAGTAAAATGCGTATCATCTTCAATCCTGGGAAGCTTTGGAAAGTTGGCATCCGACCCCGAAAACCACGTTAAAAGTGTACTGTCAGGATTACCCGAATGATCAGAATATAAGTATTCAATACATTTTCTTTTGCTATCAGAGAACCCTCGAGCAAATCTTTCAGTTTAGTCCCTTTGAGTTGATACTTGGACATAAGGTGAGAGGTCATTTGAAATTAATTAAGTGAAATTAATTAAAGAACAATTGACAGGATGGAGGGCGGAGATTTCACACGTTGATTATGTTTCTGAGGTGAGGGAGAGATTGACTCGGGGAGCTGAGTGAGCTAAACAGGACCTGAAGTCGGCAGAGCACAGAATGAAGCAAGTGGCAGATGAAAACTCTGAAATGTGGACGTTTTCCAACTGGAATGCATATTAGTATTGTACCAGTGTTAGGAGAGCCCTTCAAAGCTCTGTTTAGTGAACACTATCAAATGGAGAAAAAGTTAAATCAGGTAACTATCAGGCAAGGAAAAATCTATACCGAATAGAAAAAACACTGAATCGGATACATCATGTGAATAAGGTGAAACTTGTTTTAAAAGACACCGGGAACTGGCAAAACAGGTGTTAGTTACTACCCCGCAGCATGACGACTCAAATTCAGATTCCATGGAGTTTGATGTGCCTCAAAATACGTTAAAGTATGAGGAAGTCCTTGAGGAATGCGTTAGGTTAGTGAACGATCTGTCTTAGTAGAGACGAACCCAGATGAAAGGTTTGTTGCAGCAGTATGAGGACATATGCAGCACTAAGATGGGGAGGGCTAATACCATTGCGCCTAACGTGGAAGGAGGGAATGCTGTTACAGTAAATCAACACAGACTTAAACCTTTCAAAGTCACACATGTCCTGAAGAAAGTGGATGCGATTCCTGTCGGTTGTATCAGCGAACTGAGTCAGAGTGACTGGA
>NW_025167852.1:0-1705 GCF_004010195.1 Chiloscyllium plagiosum | reverse complement strand
AGCTATCTTTAGTAGCCACACACGCAGACAAAAAGCAACATGAATTCGACTGGGACAACACTACTATCATAAGGCAGGCCAGACAGAGAACAGCCAGGGAATTCCTAGAGGCATGGCATTCATCCACAAACTCCATCAACAAACACATCGAACTGGACCCAATATACCAAACACTACAGCGGACAGCTTAAACTGACAACCGGAAGCGGCAGGGACAGACCACTATAAACACCGGAGGAAACATCAAAGAAGCGCTTCACAGGAGGCTCCCAAGCACTGATGATGTCACCTAGCCAGGGGACGAAACGTTTGCAACAAAAACTTCCAGCTCGGCGAACAGAACCACAACAACTGAGGTATACAAAAAACTGAAACAGCTCACCGACTGTGCTGTTGGTATGCAGCCTTGTTAGGTACGTGAAATTCGCTACGTACCATCCCAAAATCAAGTATTTATGTGATACCACTCTCACCAGCTGAGAGTTTAAATTGTGTTTTGTCGACAAATAAAATAAAATAATACATTTTCAACTAAAAACAACTATAGAATACAACTTTGTGTATTTGCTAATTGTAGTTACACAAGATTGAAGATAAATGAAACAGTGAAATATAGGCAGTATCATAACACAAGTTTCGTAGTGACATTCGGAAAGGATATGAAGATCCTCTGTGTATGGGGAAAACAGGGAGGGGTGGAGGTCAAAGTTGGCACGTGCAGAGACAATGAAATAGTATAGGTTTATTACTTCAAAACATTGAGTGTCATCGAAGTTTGACATTGCTTTAGGCAAACGGAAATTGGTCGAAGGTCAATTTTATCTTTTTAATGCCGATTCATGTTCATTTGCTGTCTTTTCCGACCTATCCTAATTCAATCCCGAGTAAAGTCTGGATACACATCATTTGTCCTCCTATGTAGTGGCTGAAAGAACAGTTAACTTCCTTTAATTTGTCCTCTTGCCAATGCATTTTGCAAGCTATGTCTTCTGAGTGACTGTTTAAATCTAACCTGTCTTGATCTGATGCCATTTGGAAATAAGAATACCCTTCTGTCCCTTCCTTCCTGTTGGTCAAGGTGTGAGTGTCTGCCTTTTCTCTCCCATCTTTCAGAGCACTTGTCAATCTTCGTATGCAACAGTTGAATGCTCTGTGCTTCAGTTCATTTTTATGATTGGTCTATGATGGGTATTTTCTTCCCTGTTTTCTACCCTCTAAAATTATTTTGCTCTGTTTATACATCGCCCACTCCCGTCAATTCAATTCCTGTCTACTACCGGATTTCTTGTATTCTGTGGATAAACCAGCCCGAAGAATCTGCAACTCACTCTTGGGTGTCTGTTATGCTGTACGTAAACCACCCTGCACCGCTTCGATTAACCTGCAATGTGTAACGCACTCCCATCTACCTGTGGCTGCGTTAGAAATACTATGAAATCTTTGATTTTAATCCAGTTTGAGACTCACTCCTGCATATCATTTATTCTGTTTATAAAACAACTTGAACTGCTCCATTAGATTTCAACCAGTAACTCACTCAAGGCTCTCTGTTATCCTTTACATAAATCACCCTGAGCCCCTCAGTTAGTTTCCAGTCTATCACACAATCAATTGTATTAGTTAATCTATCAGTAAACCCCACTCAACGCCTCGACTATACTCCTCTCTGTAATTCTGGATCAGTGGTGCTAGAAGAGCACAGCAA
>NW_025167851.1:0-1705 GCF_004010195.1 Chiloscyllium plagiosum | reverse complement strand
TGGTTACACAAGCTTCAGCATCATTCATGACTCTTCCGATATTGAAGCAATCCACGTACAATGCAGCACGTTATTGACAATATCTAGGCTTAGGCTAAGAGGTGGCAAGTAATATTTACAATACAGGCTAGGCAATGATCATTACCAATAGCAGTCCATCTAACCACCACCCCTTGACATTCAATAGTGCTACCATACTGAAGGCCATTCCTTCAGTGTTAATGGGTCTTAGCCCTATACACCCCTACCTAATGACATTGTGGGTCTACCTACAGCACATAGCAACTCAAGAAAGCAGTTCAACAGCACATTCTCAAGGGGCATTTAGGGATAATAGTAAATTATTGGGCACCCATTCAGCAGTGCCCAAGTCCCAAGAATTCAAAAGAATCAAAGTGTCACAAACGTGCCTCTGAGGCTACATTGAACCTTAATCCCAACACCTTAATGAAGAGACAGAGAAGGAAATTGTACGCTCCTTTTTGTTGTTAATTGCACAAATCAGACATCAGTGTGGAGTAAGGGTAAGGGTTGAGGTTAAGGTTAGAGAAGTAATGAACCTTAATCCCAACACCTTAATGAAGAGACAGAGAAGGAAAATTGTACGCTCATTTTTGTTTTAATTGCACAAATCAGACATCAGTGTGGAGTAAGGGTAAGGGTTGAGGTTAAGGTGAGAGAAGTAATTAGTTAAATAATTGCATTCAAATATTTGCATTGGATTTGGGTTTCAGAGTGAGGCTTTGGGCATCAGCAATTTTTCACCCTGCGTATGTATCCCAAGCAGTGTAAAGATTGACTTCTAAATGTTTCCTTCACCAACTGACTGTCAGACATTTAACTCTCTGGATCCCATTAACACATACGATATCCTGCTCGCTGTTACCCAGTTCAGTAGACCATGCCCTCAAATGGAGGGATGGCCGCCAATGCCCTTAGAGAATCAAAGTTTGTATTTGTAATAGGTATCTGCAGGAAGAGAATGAATCTGTGTCTCTGGATTCAGTCTATCATCCAGAGCAGCAGCAATTCATTTAACTGAAACAGAAAGGGTCACGGTGTATAGGCAAACTGTGAATGAAACTGTTCATTATTTGTGGGATCAGTTTTCTCTACATGCACTTTGTAGCTTCATTCTGAAGTGGCAGAACTAAGATATAGTCCTAAATTTTTTGAAGGATGCATTTTGCCCAACACATTATTCACATCAGAATCAGAGCTGTTGATGTCATGTGTTTGTTCCAATTAATGTAATGCATACTGATGTCAGGTGTAACTATGTCACTGGGGAATTAACCTCTGTATAAATCAGGATCAATTAGAATGCATCAGTTCTGAGTTCCTGCCAGATCTGTGTGCCCCAGAGCAACAGAAATTGATGCCACTCGCAGAAATGGCTTATCCAATTGTATGGCAAATAGAAGATATTTTCTTTCCTCTTATTTCAGCCATTGGTGTTACTGGTAAGTTATTTCAAGTGTTCTTGGTGAAATGTAACGTTAACTATGCTACTTAAGAGGCATTATTTATAACTGCATATTTTATATAAATAGTGAGAGCATTACAAATTTAAATGCTGTGATTGTATCTGCTCCTTGACTTTTATAGGAAATTCACTGCTTCTATTTCACTGCCTTCACAGTAAATTTGGTGGCGATTGTGATCCTGTTCTGTGGAAAGTGTGGCCTCTCCAAGTGTGTGACTC
>NW_025167850.1:0-1705 GCF_004010195.1 Chiloscyllium plagiosum | reverse complement strand
CTCCAAATCATGCAACATTGGAATCTTTTGAACTAACACAGTTCAGAGTTCTCCTGTCTCTGCTCTGCCTCCCATATGTGAAAATAATTATTCATGTGTGCAGGTACAGTAGATCAGAGCAGCTCTCTCCACCAATAACATCATGGATCCTTACCTTAACTCTAAGAACGACGTTCTTGACTAACCTGAGAAAATAGGAGAAATTGAGGACTGCAGATGCAGGAGATCAGAATCGAGAGTGGTGGTGCTGGAAAGGCACAGCAGGTCATGCAGCATCCGAGGATCAGGAGAAGTGACGTTTCAGACATAAGCCCTTCTTCATGAATCGCTGATCAGAAATAATCTGAGGAATTCCGTTATATTTGAGTCAATTAACTGTGAAGCAGGCTGTTACTCACAAACATCAAATAATCACAATTGTTTTGTGCTGTCATCTACAAACTTTGGAACCAATTGACGTAAGACTGCGGAACTGCCTCAACTTATTTCGACAGTCTGTTCATTGGAAAATAGTCACTCAGTGTCTATGTGTCAGTGCCTTTCCAGTAAAGAGGCATGAAGGCTCAGTGGTTAGCATAGCTGCCACATAGTAAAATGGGTCGTGATACAATTTTGACTGTCCTTGTGGCGTTGTCACACAAAATCTTAGCATAACGTGAGATCTTCCAGAGTGTTGGGAGTTATCTATTGTTTTAGTAGAGGATTGACCAAACAAGAAAAAGCTTGGGAAAATGATTTTTTTTTTTCTGTTCGGCAAAGAGTGGGGTGTCAAATTGTTCAGTCCTCAGGCCCACATCGATTTAAAATCTACATCGATGCCTTGTACATTGGGATAGAGCGTACTCTAGCGACATTGGAAAATGAGATTAAAAATAGTTGTGAGAAGTTATTGCAATCCAGACATAAAGTTGCAAATGTATGTTGGTACGTTGGGTGAACCAGCCAAAATTTGGCAGATGAAGACGAAAATGGCTAACTCTGAGTTATTGGTTCTCTTTGATCGACTAGAAATAAGCAACACGTTCAGGAAACTTTGAAGCAGAGCGTTCTCAGTGTTCTAGTGCATTAAACCCTGAAATTTTGAAATCAGACAGTGCAGTTAATCAGTAAGGCAAACAATAATTTAGTATTTCTTGCTAACCGAGTAGAGTAAAAGTAAGGAAGTGTTGATGCAAAGGCAAACGGAATTAGTCAGACTGCACCTACAGTACTGTGCATACACACAATTCCTTCACTTCAGGAGGGATATACTTGGAGGCAGTTCAGAGAAGTTTCAGTGATTTGGATCAGGCAAATGTACAGCACAGAAAGAGACCGTTTAGTCCAACGCATCTACGCCGACCAGATATCTTAAGCTGATCTCGACACAATTCCCGGCAATGGGCCAATGTTCCTCTGAACCCTTCCTGTTTATAAACCCGTATTTTTGCCTTTTATGCGCTGTAATTATATCCTACTCCACCACTTTATCTGGTAGCACGTTCCATCCACGCAACGCCCGCTTTGTGAACAGGTTCGCCCCTCAGTTCCATTTCAAAACTTTCCATCCTGATATTCAAAATATGCCCTCTAGTTCTTGATTCCCCAGCCACCAAAAAAAAACCTTAGCTGTCCACATGATTCATGCCACACATGATTTTGTAAACCTCTGTAAGGTGACCCCTCAGGCACCTACCATTAACTGCCACATAAAAAAAGCCCAACA
>NW_025167849.1:0-1705 GCF_004010195.1 Chiloscyllium plagiosum | reverse complement strand
CTACATTCAGGCAGCCTGAGAAACTACATTCAGTCTGTCTGAGAAACTACATTCAGGCCGTTTGAGAAACTACATTCAGGTGGTCTGAGAAACTACATTCAGGTGGTCTGAGAAACTACATAAAGGTGGACTGAGATACTATGCTCAGTGGGTCTGAGAAAATTTACTCTGGCGGTCTGAGCAACTACATTCAGGTGGTCTGAGAAACTACGTTCAGGCGGTTTGAGAAACTACATTCAGGAAGTCTGAGAAACTACATCAGGCAGTCTAAGAAACGACATTCAAGCAGTTTGGGAAACTCAGCTCAGGCGGTCTGAGAAACTACACTCAGCCGGTCTCAGAAACTACATTCCGGCAGTCTGAGAAACTACATTCAGGCGGTCTGAGAAACTATGCTCAGGCAGTCTGAGAAACTACATTCAGGTGGTCTGAGAAACTACGTTCCGACAGTTTGAGAAACTACATTTAGGCGGTCTGAGAAACTAGATTCAGGCGATCTGAGGAACTACATTCAGGTGGTCTGAGAAACTACATTCAGGCGGTCTGAGAAACTACATTCAGGTGGTCTGAGAAACTACGTACAGGCAGTCTGAGAAACTACATTCAGTCTGTCTGAGAAACTATGCTCAGGCGGCCTGAGAAACTACATTCAGGCAGCCTGAGAAACTACATTCAGGCTGTCTGAGAAACTACATTCAAGCAGTCTGAGAAACTACATTCAGGCGGTCTGAGAAACTATATTCAGGTGGTCTGAGAAATTATGCTCAGGCGGTCTGAAGAATTACATTCAGACGGTCTGAGAAACTACATTCAGGTGGTCTGAGAAACGACATTCAGGCTGTCTGAGAAACGAGGTTCAGGCAGTTTGAGAAACTACATTAAGGCGGTCTGAGAAACCACATTCAGGGGGTCTGAGAAACTATGTTCAGGCTGTTTGAGAAACTACATTCAGGTGGTCTGAGAAACTACATTCAGGCGGTCTGAGAAACTATATTCACGCTGTCTGAGAAACTACTTTCAGGCGGTCTGAGAAACTTCATTCAGGCGGTCTGAGAAACTACATTCAGGTGGTCTGAGAAACTACATTCAGGCTGCCTGAGAAACTACGTTCAGGCAGTTTGAGAAACTACATTTAGGCGGTCTGAGAAACTACATTCAGTCGGTCTGAGAAACTATATTCAGGCAGTCTGAGAAACTATGCTCAGGCGGTCAGAGCAACTACATTCAGGTGGTCTGAGAAACTACGCTCAGGCGGTTTGAGAAACTACATACAGGTGGCCTGAGATACTATGCTCAGTGGGTCTGAGAAAGTTTACTCTGGCGGTCTGAGAAACTATCTGAGAAAGTTTACTCTGGCGGTCTGAGAAACTACATTCAGACGGTCTAAGAATCTACATTCAGGTGGTCTGTGAAACTACATTCAGGCAGTCTGATAAACCACATTCAGGCAGTTTGGGAAACTACGCTCAGGCGGTCTGAGAAACTATGCTCAGGCGGTCTGAGAAACTACATTCTTCCGTTCTGAGAAACTACACTCAGGCGGTCTGAGAAACTACATTCAGGGGGTCTGAGAAACTACATTCAGGCGGTCTGAGAAACTTAATTCAAGGCAGTCTGAGAAACTACATTCAGGCTGTCTGAGAAACTACATTCGGGCAGTTTGAGAATCTATATTCAGGTGGTCTGAGAAACTACGCTCAGGAGG
>NW_025167848.1:0-1705 GCF_004010195.1 Chiloscyllium plagiosum | reverse complement strand
ATGGTTTGGTGGTGGGGGCTGGGGTCATGGTCAAGGGGGCAGTAGGAGGAGCAGTAATAAGGGAGAAAGAACATTCATTTTGACCAGAGCTATTCTTCCCAAACAGTATATTGGAAGATCCTCCCAGCGCTGAAGGTCCTGTCTTATTTTCTCTAACAATTGCACAATGTTAGCTATATATGATTGATCGAAGGCCAGGATGATAAGAATGCCTAAATAGGAGAACCCGTCCTGTGACCACCTGAATGCGATATCAGATCCATCCTCAATATCGGATATTTTCCTAAGTCCCCCCACAGGCATGGCCTCAGACTTCATAAATTAATTTCATAACCCGAAAGCAAATCAAGCACATTAATCACTTGTACCATCAGATCAGTTAAAATGACAAGAAGGGCATCCCATAAAGGGAGCTCTTATGCCTTCCTGACCCTACTTCCAAGGTAATTGAGTTGTGGTCCCTCCGGATGGCCTCTGCCAACGGCTCAATCACCAATGTAAATAGTAATGGTGAAATGGGCACACTTGGCGACTGCCTCTAATGACACTAAAATTGTCAGACCGTATACCATCAGTGAGAACCGCTGCTTTCTGTCACTCACCAGGCAAGGAGCCCTCCAAATCCAAACCGCGAGAGGTCATAAAAGAGGTACGGCCATTCCACCCAGTCAAACGCTTTGACTGTATCCAGGGAGACTAACAAACACGGAATCTATCCTTCTTGACATACCTGAATCATGTTAAATACTCTTCTAATATTATTAGTAAACCCATGACCCTTAATGCCACTGACCTTGTCCCCCATGTACACTGCTGCATGTTCAGAAATCGCTATGTTCCCAATTCTGCAGAACAGCACCGAGTTCCACAAGTTCGACGGGGCAAAAAACACGTCAATCCCAGTATAGCATTAGAACATAGAACATAGAACAGTACAGCACAGAACAGGCCCTTCAGCCCACGATGTTGTGCTGACCACTGATCCTCATGTATGCACCCTTAAATGTCTGTGACCATATGCATGTCCAGCAGGCTTTTAAATGTCTCAAATGACTCTGCCTCCACAACGTCTGCTGGCAACGCATTCCATGCTCTCACAACTCTTTGTGTAAAGAACCTGCCTCTGACATCCCTCCATACTTTCCTCCAACCAGCTTAAAACTATGAATCCTTGTGTTAGTCATTTCTGCCCTGGGAAAGAGTCTCTGGCTATCGACTCTGTCTATGTCTCTCATTATCTTGTAAACCTCAGTTAGGTCTCCTCTTCTCCTCCTTTTCTCCAATGAAAAATGTCCGAGCTCAGTCAACCTCTCCTCATAAGATAAGCCCTCCAGTCCAGGCAGCATCCTGGTCAACTTCCTCTGAACCCTCTCCGAAGCATCCACATCTTTCTTATAATAAGGCGACCAGAACTGGACGCAGTATTCCAAATGCGGTCTCAACAAAGTTTTATAGAGCTGCAACAAGAGCTCACGACTCTTAAACTAAATACCCCTGTTAATGAAAGCCAAAACAATATATGCTCTCTTAACAACCCTGTCCACTTAGGTGGTCATTTAAAGGGATCTATGTGCCTGCACCCCAATATCCCTCTGTTCCTCCACACTGCCTAGAATTCTATCTTTAATCCTGTACTCAGCTTTCAAATTTGACCTTCCAAAATGCATCACCCCGCATTTATCCAGGTTGAACTCCATCTGCCAAA
>NW_025167847.1:1071-1705 GCF_004010195.1 Chiloscyllium plagiosum | reverse complement strand
TTATTTACCTTCATACACCCAGCTCGTGTGTTCTTCCATTTGTTTGCTTTGTCTTACCTCCAAATTGCTTTGCAAATCGGTAAAAAGAAGTATGATAATGATTCTTAAAAGTTGCAGCTGTGAAGGTATTGTAGACACAGAGTAGAATACTGACTCATCCCATGGCAGGTGCTGGAATGTTATAGTCTGTGAAAAATATTGCGAGTCTTTTAAAACTAATACGTGTTCACAAAGTAGTAGAGACGCTGAACATGATTAAACCCATGAAATCAAGACAGGTCCAGAACAAATATATGCCAAAATCCATTGCAAAATCATGAACCTAACACAGACCCTGTAACTCGCACAGGTCTGGGATAAATGAAAGCCCTGAAACGAATAATGAACGTTAAAATGATGCTTGCATTGATTCTGATAAAGCCCCTGATTCTCACATAACATTGAAGACCAACAGACCCAACTTGTCTGTGTCAACCATGCTGCCATTGTAATAAAATCTGGTCTTGAATCATATGATCAGCATTTCCCTATTCCCTGCCTCTTCAGGTTTGTATCCAGTTCTCACTTAACTGTTGTTACCTCATTTGCTTCTCTCAAGCACTCTGGTCATGCATTTGAGGCAGCTAACATCTGC
>NW_025167847.1:0-1024 GCF_004010195.1 Chiloscyllium plagiosum | reverse complement strand
CTTTACCTCAAATCTACGACCCTTACCATTTGATACTTCCATCCTGGGGAACGGTTTTGACTACCCATTCGATCAATGTCTTGCATAATATTATGTACTTCTCTCAGATTGTCCCTCAACCTCCGATGCTCGAGCGAAAACAATCTCGGATTGTCCCAAATCTCCTGAAATGTGATAGAGTTCAATCCAACAGAATCCAACTTAGTAAACTTTCCAAGGTCCATATCCTTCCTCGTATCAGGAACAGAAGCCCGCAAGACAAATGTAACCGAACGGAAGTTTCATCCGGCTGCCAGCTTTCCAACATTTATACTCTATGCAACCACCAATGAAGGCAAGCATGTTTCCTTTACCACCTTGTCCAGTTGCGTTACCACTCTGAAGTATTTACACTTCTGGACCCCAACATCCTTCTGTATTTCAATACTTCTAATGGTTCTGTGTTTAATTTATACAGACTTCTTCTAGTCCACTTCAAGATCCATCATTTAATATATTAACAGATTAACCACCATTTGACAGTGTTCTATCCAATATATCTATGTTTCGCTGGAGCATTTGGTGGGTTTGCCATTATGCAAAAATCCACCAATATTCTTATCTTTCTTCGATGATTAAGTTAATTTTGTTTTAATCATACAAACGTTCCATGGATCCCGAGTGACTTAACATTCTAGACCGCCCAATCATGACAAACAGCATCACAAATGTTAGGAAAGTTTATGTGGATAATATCTGTAGCTGTACACTTACCAAACACTTGTGTCTCCTCCGCATAAGCTGAACCAAATGTTTAAGACACCAGCTTCCCTGCACAAAGCCATACTGACATAAGTTCCTTCTTTTCGAAGTGTAATTAAATGCAATCCCTGAATCTAATTCAGAATGTAATTCTCATACGGACCGTGAAACGAATACAGCCCGGGAAAAACTGATGCAGAGTCCAAAAATAATTGAAATCAATAAAACACTGACGCTAAGACAGACACTAAAACTGATAGAAATTTTTCAACTTGCATAAACC
>NW_025167846.1:0-1705 GCF_004010195.1 Chiloscyllium plagiosum | reverse complement strand
TCCACCACTTCCTCTGGCAGCTCATTCCATTACATACCACCGTCTGAATGAAAAAGTTGCCCCTTAGGACATTTGAGAGTTGCACAGTGAAGTCCCTTATGTTAGCCAGCAGGTTGAAGAATCTCCTTTTGACCTTTCCAACATCAGTGACCTTCCATGCTTCAGAGTGCAGATATATTGAAAGGTTGCCTTGAAATATTTGAGCACCCTCTAAGACAATGTCAAACCTGTGAGAGGCAATTCCTTGTACAACTTATCCCAACAGACCCGTGCTAAGGTAGAGTGAGCATGTTGTGTCATGGTGAAATTTGAATTTAATAAAAATCTGGAATCTAATGACAACAATAGAATTTTCATGAAAAGAAGCTGTCCATTTCATTAATGTCGTTCAAAAAAGGAAATATGCCATGCTTACCTGCTCTGACTTACTTGTGGCTTCAGTACCGTAGCAATCTGTTTGACTCTTAACGGGTGAAGACGAATTACTTCTCATGGAGAGTCTTGAACCTGTGGAATTCTTTCCCCAGAGGACTGGGGTGGTTGTGTCAATAAGTTTGGCAGATTTCTTACCAAGAGTATCAAGATTTAAGGGGAAAAGGCAGATAAATAGAATTGAGGGTCGTCAGGTCAGGCACAATCTCGTTGGAAGATAAAGCAGACTTGATGGGCCAAGTGCTCGACTTCTGCTCCTACAGCTTTTGGTCTTATTTGCAACAATCCTTAGCCAAAAGAGCTGAGTTGATTATCCATCTCCTCCTGAGGCTCCCAGCGCCACAACTGCCAGACTTCAACCCATTTGATTCACTCCACATGACATCAAGTAACTGAAGATTTTGGAAACTGCAAAGACAATGTGCTTACAACTTCTAGCAACTGTGCTGAAGATTTCTGATCCAGAACAAGCCAACCCATGGTCAATGCGTTCCAGTACAGCTATAAGACTGGACTCTCCGTGGCAATATGGAAAATTACCCAGTAATGTCCTGTGCAGAAAAAAGGAGGACAAAGCCAATTTGCTAAATTACCACTCTATTAATCTACTGTCTGTCAGCACCAAAGTGATGAAAGAATCATTAAAAGAGCTATCAAACAGCAATTGCAAAGGAAAACCCTCTTCACTGGTGTTCAGTTGGCTTCCACCAGAGCTATTCAATTCATTACAGCTTTGATTCAAACTTGAAAAAAAGAACTGAACACGAGGGGAGTTGAGAATGACTGCCCCTGACATCAAGGCAGCCCATGTGGTATCGAAGCTTCCGAGCAAATCTAGAGTCAATGGGAATTAGTGGAAACCTCTCTGCTGGTTGGACTCATACCTAGCACAAAAGAAGATGGTTTTGGCGGTTTGAGGTCAGTCATCTCACCTAACAGGCATGTCGGCAGATGTTCCTCAATGTTCAAGGCCCAACCACTTTCAGCTATTTCACAAAATATTTGAGGTCAGACATATCCCACAATATTCTCAATCGCTTCAAATTAGAGCAAGACCCTAGAACAGAGAGGCACAACTTCATCATGGCCACTCCCACAGCTACTTCCGGCCCTCACATCATTGGCGATGGCCACTCCCACAGCCACTTCCGGCCCTCACATCATCGCCGATGCCACACGCTCAGTGACTTCCGCCACCCCTACTGCAGTGTCTGCCACCACTTCCGACCCCACCAGCGCCACTCACGTGCATTCTGCTGACACGCCCCCCACA
>NW_025167845.1:0-1705 GCF_004010195.1 Chiloscyllium plagiosum | reverse complement strand
AAAGGGCAACAATTACAACCAGCAGCTCCCCCATATTCTTGGGAATGGCCGGTATACCCTGGACTCTGGCCTCTGGTCTCGGATTCAAAGAGGGCAGGATGCACTGATTGTAATGAGGTCAGCCAGGTAGACCTCATATGAGTTGTGCAATATACGTGCGGCATGGTGGCTCAATGGTTAGCACTGCAGCCTCACAGCACCAGGGATCCGGGTTCGATTCTAGCCTCTGGTGACTGTCTGTATGAGTTTGCACATTCTCCCCGTGTCTGCGTGGGTTTCCCCCCACAATCCAAAGATATGCAGGTCAGGTGAATTGACCATGCTAAATTACACCATAGTGTTAGGTGCTTTAGTCAGAGGGAAATGGGTCTGGGTGGGTTACTCTTTGGAGGGGCAGTGTGGACTGGTTGGCCGAAGGGCCTGTTTTCACTCTGTAGGGAATCTAATCCATTAAAAGTAGGGTATTTTGTGATGTTGTACAACAGGGTGACCCAATGGTTCAGATACAAAATTCTTTGAAGTTTGCATCAAACGTAGACAGAGTGGTTAAGAATGCGTTGAGCACACTTGCCTTCATTGCTCAGATGTTTGAGTATCAGAGTTGGGACACTGTGTTGAGGTTGTACAGGAGATTGGTGAGGCCTCTTCTGGAGTAATGTGTCCAGTTCTGGTCACTCTGTCATAGGCTGGATATTATTAAAGCTGGAGAGAAGTTTCAGAAGAGATTAGCGAGGATGTTTCCGGGAATGAAGGATTTGAGCGAAAAGGAGAGGTTGGATAGGCTGGGATGTCTTTCACTGAAGCAGAGGAGGTTGAAGGGTGACCTTACAGAGGTTTATAAAATCATGAGGGATATAAATATGGTGAATGGCAGGTGTCTCTTCCCTCGAGTGGGGAATTAAGACAAGGGGGAATATAATGGTGAGTTCAGCGATTAGATTAGATTAGATTACTCACAGTGTGGAAACAGGTCCTTCGTCCCAACAACTCCATACCAACGCGCAACCCACCCCACTACATTTACCTCTTCATCTAACACTACGGGCAATTTAACATGGCCAATTCACCTAACCTGCACATTTTTGGATTGTGGAGGAAACCGGAGCATCCGGAGGAAACCCACACAGACACGGGGAGAATGTGCAAACTCCACACGGGGAGTCACCTGAGGTGGGAATTGAACCCCGGTCTCTGGCGCTGTGAGGCAGCAGAGCTAACCACTGTGCCACCACGCCGCCCACAGATATTTAAGGTGAAAGGAGACAGATTTAAAAAAGACATGAGGTGCAACTTTTCTCCAAAGACTGATTTGTGTGTGGAATGAACATCCAAAGAAAGTGGTGAATATGGGTACAGTTACAATGTTTAAGGGACATTTGGATAAGGACATGAATAAGAAATGTTTGGAAGGATATGGGCCAAGCCCAAGCAGGTGGAACTAGTTTAGTGTGGGATTATGGTCAGCATGGACTGGTTGGGCCGAACAGTCTGTTCCCGTGCTGTGTGACTCTATGACTCGACCATAACAGCATCAATAGGAATGGGAATATTGTGGGAATATTTCATTGAAGTGGATGAGCTGCCATTACCTAGAAGGGTGAAGCTGACTAAAGGGGCTGCTTCAAATACCCTTTGTTCAAATGAAGTGAAAGTGTTCTGTGAAAAATGTGAACATGCTGCAGATGAGAATTTCAGAATCCAGGAG
>NW_025167844.1:0-1705 GCF_004010195.1 Chiloscyllium plagiosum | reverse complement strand
AGTGATAGGGCAGCGCGGTGGCTCAGTGATAGGGCAGCACAGTGGCTCATTGATAGGGACAGCACGGTGGCTCAGTCATAGGGCAGCGCGGTGGCTCAGTGATAGGGCAGCGCGGTGGCTCAGTGATAGGGACAGCACGGTGGCTCAGTCATAGGGCAGCACAGTGGCTCAGTGATAGTGACAGCATGGTGGCTCAGTGATAGGGACAGCACGGTGGCTCAGTCATAGGGCAGAACGTTGGCTCAGTGATAGGGCAGCACGGTGGCTCATTGATAGGGCAGCACGGTGGCTCATTGATAGTGACAGCACGGTGGCTCAGTGATAGGGACAGCACGGTGGCTCAGTCATAGGGACAGCACGGTGGCTCAGTCATAGGGACAGCGCGATGACTCAGTCATAGGGACAGCGCGGTGACTCAGTGATAGGGCAGCGCGGTGGCTCAGTGATAGGGCAGTGCGGTGGCTCAGTCATAGGGCAGCGCGGTGGCTCAGTCATAGGGCAGCGCGGTGGCTCAGTGATAGGGCAGCGCGGTGTCTCAGTGATAGGGCAGCACGGTGGCTCAGTGATAGGGACAGCACGGTGGCTCAGTGATAGGGCAGCACGGTGGCTCAGTCATAGGGCAGCACGGTGGCTCAGTGATAGGGCAGCACGCTGGCTCAGTGATAGGGCAGCACGGTGGCTCAGTCATAGGGACAGCACGGTGGCTCAGTGATAGGGCAGCGCGGTGGCTCAGTGATAGGGACAGCGCGGTGGCTCAGTCATAGGACAGCGCGGTGGCTCAGTCATAGGGCAGCGCGGTGGCTCAGTGATAGGGACAGCACCGTGGCTCAGTGATAGGGACAGCGCGGTGGCTCAGTGATAGGGACAGCGCGGTGGCTCAGTCATAGGGCAGCGCGGTGGCTCAGTGATAGGGACAGCACGGTGGCTCAGTGATAGGGACAGCACGGCGGCTCAGTGATAGGGACAGCACGGTGGCTCAGTGATAGGGGCAGCACGGCGGCTCAGTGATAGGGACAGCACGGTGGCTCAGTGATGGGGACAGCACGGTGGCTCAGTGATAGGGCAGCGTGGTGGCGCAGTGATAGGGCAGCGCGGTGCCTCAGGCATAGGGGAGCACGGTGGCTCAGCCATAGCGGAGCACGGTGGCTCAGCCATAGGAACAGCACAGTGGCTCAGCCATAGGGGCAGCACGGTGGCTCAGCCATAGGAACAGCACAGTGGCTCAGCCATAGGGGCAGCACGGTGGCTCAGCGATCGGGCAGCGTGGTGTCTCAGTCATAGGGACAGCACGGTGGCTCAGTGATTGGGCAGCACGGTGGCTCAGGCATTGGGCAGCGCGGTGGCTCAGTGATAGGGCACCACGGTGGCTCAGTGATAGGGCAGCGCGGTGGCTCAGTGATAGGGCAGCGCGGTGGCTCTGTGACAGGGCAGCACGGTGGCTCAGTCATAGGGCAGCACAGTGGCTCATTGATAGGGACAGCACGGTGGCTCAGTGATAGGGCAGCACGGTGGCTCAGGCATAGGGCATCGCTGTGGCTCAGTGATAGGGCAGCACGGTGGCTCTGTGACAGGGCAGCACGGTGGCTCAGTCATAGGGCAGCACAGTGGCTCATTGATAGGGACAGCACGGTGGCTCATTGATAGGGACAGCGTGGTGGCTCAGTGATAGGAACAGCACGGTGGCTCAGGCATAGGGCATCGCTGT
>NW_025167843.1:0-1705 GCF_004010195.1 Chiloscyllium plagiosum | reverse complement strand
GATCTCCAGCATCTGCAGACCTCACTTTCTCCACATCTGATCAACGTCCTATTTACTGCGAGATAGTCTTCACTCTCCACTGCATCCCTAAATTTGGGTCATCTACCAAATTACAAAACCACCCATCCAACAGAACTATCCTTCCTGCAGCTAATCGCAGCAGAACCCGCCCCACCTCTCACACTGACACAACGCTCTTACTCGCTGTGAGGCAAATGACCCCCTGAAGTCACAATCCTAAACCCTCAATAGCCATCAAATGTTGAAGTTCCCAGCATTCCTCGTCATTTTCAGCCTGACTTTCGACCCTTCACACTGTATACTCTTCGCCACTCCCCACCAATCTTTAATCCATCAGCGAGCCAATCCCTCAAACCCAGCTTCCAACTGACGTGCCTCTCTCGCCCCGCATCATATGCGAACTGAAGACTTCACGCACACATTGTATATAACCCTGCTCTCTGTATCTCTGAAAATACGAGAAAGCAGAACCAGTGAGACACAAATGTGCATGACCAAGACTTCCACCACAGTCTTGTACAATGATAATAAACTCTGATTGAAAATTTACTCTGAACAATGATTTATTCAGAGATCTCTGCCTGAAATGAAGAGCTCCTTCAAGACATACGTATTAAAGACAAGGATGATTGCCATTTCACTCAAGTTTTGTTTGAACAGATTGTTGCTGAAAAATGCGTTGCTGGAAAAGCTCAGCAGGCCAGGCAGCATCCAAGGAGCAGGAGAATCTCCTGCTCCTTGGATGCTGCCTGATCTGCTGCACTTTTCCAGCAACACAATGTTCAGCTCTGATCTCCAGCATCTGCAGTCCTCACTTTCTCCTTTTTGATTTTAACAGATTCTTCTTTGGAATTAAAAGCACAATTTCTAAATTTGAGGATAGTTTCGAAGTCGTCAACAGTAAATTATGGGAACTGTTTAAATAAAATGTGCAAAATAGACAAACAATTGTCAGTTAACTTCAATACACATAATATTGTGACTGTATTTTTTATAAAACGGCATGGAGATACAGCCCTTTTCAGTTCTGAAAATGTCAAACCAGACTCAAAACATTAACTCTGTTTCTCACTCCATAGATTCTGTAGACTTTTTGAGTTTCTCCAGAATGTATTTGGGGCTGTCCTGCATCCCTCAGTCCAACTACATTCTACTCTCCATTTAATAACATTCTGCTTTCCTGCTTACTTAACGAAATGGAGAATCGACCAGTTTGCCATATTTTATTCCATCTGCCAAATATCTGCCTGCCGCGAAATTCTCTCCGTGACTATGCAAACAATTTGTGTCCTCTTCCCAATTTACATTGCAAATAATACTTCTGCAGATTTGGCTGTTAAAGACAAGGATTCATTTTGTTACTGCTGTAGCTAATAGACAGATGATGTTCCATGTTCAATCGCTGCGGCATTCCACGCATTGCAACTTGCCAACTTAGAAGTTATCTGTTCATCCCAACTGTCTGTCTCCTATTAGTTCGCATACTGTCTGTTTCCGCTGATATGCAACTCTGTCAGTGTGAGCTCTTGTGTCTTTCATCTCGAACAATTTCGACCATTTTTAGTTACCTAAACACAATACTATCCTGCTTCCTACGAATTCCAACTGCAGTTATATCCTCAAAATCGTTTGAACAAATGAAATGTCCTATCAGAAAACGATGTTGATTAACCTTGCTTATAGT
>NW_025167842.1:0-1705 GCF_004010195.1 Chiloscyllium plagiosum | reverse complement strand
ACTGGCTTGATTTAATAACTGAATATGCTGCTCATGTGTCTACTTAAAAAAAAAGTAACTGGTGTACCTTCCACATTTAACATAGAGGTAGGGATCGACTTATAGGCATCGTTGTTATAATGAACGTATTGTCCACACTTCGCAATCGCAGTGCTCAATGTCGAAGTGTGACACGTCTCAGGGCCAATAAGGTTAGTAGAAGAGATTAGCATAAGCGAGTCTTCGTTGCCAAGCATAAACGAAAGAGGCTTTCTGCATGTATCGCATGTTGCTCTGTCAAATTTAGCTTTCCCGTGTCCCAGGTAATATATATGTGCCTTTTACCTTTTTCACTATTTCGTCCTTCATTCCATTGATGAAGCTGTTCCTCAGGTGTTCCTCATATGCCGTGATTACTGCCATTGTCGGGTGTCGGGTGGTCTCAGTCCACTCTGGATATTATGGACTTCAGTGAGGCGTGTAAGGTACTGGGACACTGTCTCACCTTCTCCTTGTTAACACATTGCAATTTTGGTCATGGCAATTCGCACTGGGAATGTCTCCGTGCAGGCGATTGCCAGCGCTGCAACAAAATCATTAAAGTCTCCATTTTCTTACGCTTGTGGGCCGGTTGATCTGGCATGGACATTTACGGCTAGCCAGTTATACTTGATTTTGGTGACATCAGCACAAAGCTTTCGTCCCAAGAGGCGTGTCATCGCATGCAATGTGGGACAGAACTCGGTACAGAACTTCGTCACTTCTTCAGTGAACTTGTTCCCTCCAATTTTACGTGGATCAGGCAACTGCCCAGAGACACGTCCGAAATCTTTAATGGTCCATGGTCGGTGGACCCACACTGGACACCCTTCTGGATCTGCAACATCAACCATTGGCGCTTGCAGAACTACCTGGTAAGATGATCATACGCTAATGCTCTCACCGCCTGACTCATCATCCGTCATGGGGTGATCGCGGACAGACTCTGGATGCCTTCCTGTCATGGAATGGGCATCGTTCTTTTGGCCATCTTCCTTCAGTTGGTTGAGGTTATGGCATGCCATCAGTGATTCAGCAGACCCTGAGGCTGCGGTCGCTAATTTGAGATCTTCACCAGGCAGATCTTTTCGGGGGGCTATTGGTTTCGGAGGGTAGCCGTCAATGTCAGGATCTGAAACAGACTTAAGGCGCTGTTCAACTTCGTTAGATTGTTTTCTGCATACGTCTGCATGTGCTCTAGTGTTTGTGCGTGTATTTGATATGTCTTTTACTTGAGAGTTCCTTTCTCTGATGTCAGCCTCAGCCTTCCACATATTATAAACACTCCAATTCCTATGTTCAATTTTCCCCTTCCGTTTCTCCTACTCTCTGTCCTCCAACCATGACCTCAGTATTTCCAATTGCCTTTTACTAAAACCACATTCCTTGATCCACAATTCTAACTGCTTTACAGACTCTGGGCCGTAATTATTTAACATATTCTGTATTGTTGGTTGGCCATCCAAATCCTCTGTTAACCCTCTTTTTGTTTGAACTGGCTGAAGCCCATTTTCGGCGTTACTGGAAAAGTGTTTAGCTCTCTCGTGGTACCGTTATCTTTTCCATTTGACCTGCCTTTACCTCTGGTGGTCTCCTCTCGCATTGGGTGCGTCCGCCACAATGCATTGTTTTTTGTAAACCAAGAAGCCACGTTCCCGGTATGTCTTTGGCGAGTCAAACTCAACCT
>NW_025167841.1:0-1705 GCF_004010195.1 Chiloscyllium plagiosum | reverse complement strand
CAGCCTTAGACTGTGCTGCTTGGGCTGTTAGGGTTAGCGAGCCCCTAGTAATGACCGGGAATGTCACGCTCCACACTAAACAGAGAAACTTCGGGAATGTCACGCTCCACACTAAACAGAGAAACTTAGGGCCATTTCCAATATGAGAAGGGCAAATTGGGAGGCAGTTCTTTTGCCTCCAAGTCAGTCCATGGTTATAGGAATAGGGGAGAAAGTTTAGTTGAGGGAATTCTAGATGCAGGGAGACTGCACAACTATGGGGATATAGATGGGGATGGAGATTGGGGGAGAGTAAATGATACCCCCCAGACACAGCTGAGGAGACCTTCTTCGCGGACGGATCATGAAAATTTGTAGCAGGGTCGCCTCGAACAGGATGGGGCTGTGGTAAATGATAAATTTGAAACAATTCAGTCTGGGAGGATTGATAGAAGTCAGTCCGCACAGGTAGCAGAACTGGTAGCACTCACCAAAGCACTCACCACTAGCAAAAGGAAAAACTGTGAATATATATACAGACAGTCAATATACCTTCAGTGTGGTCCATGACTATATGGGGGCATGGGGCCACCATGTGGGAGGGAGCCCTTATCAGACACCAGTTAAGAATTCAGGCACTATTGTGTGCCAGTGAACAGCCAAAAGAAGCTGCAGTAATAAAAATAAAGGAGCCAGCAAAAGAGACGCCAAAATTGGCTGCTATTCAAAGGAAACCAAGCAGCAGACCGAGTAGCTCAGAAAGCCCTAGAACAAGAAGCCATTAACGAGACTGCAATAGCCCACTATTGAACTGGTGAACGACGCTATCCAAATTCAGCAGCTGCGGAAGGACACCCTGCAGGAAGAGAGAGAGCAATGGGAACTGCAGGTGGCATTCAAAGGGGAGGGTGGTGTCTGGAGGCAAGCAGGCAAGTTGGTAGCACCAGCGTGTATATGGAAGCATTCCCAACCAAAAGCTTCACTGTAACCACTATGGCCAGAACATTAGCAGAGGAGGTAATCCCTCGGTGGGGGGAGGGTACCCCTCCAGATCGACACCAACCAAGGAACACATTTTACAGGAAAAGTCATGAAGACTGTATGCCAATTACTCAGCATTAGAAAAAAATTCCACATCTCCTATCACCCCCAGGGCTCAGGGATGGTAGGGAGAATGAATACAAAGCTGAAAAATGCTTTAGCAAAGGTTATGCAAGCCTCATGCAGGACATGGGCTGAGGTGCTGCCAACCGTACCAATGAGATTAAGAGCCACCATGAATCAGGCAACCGGGCTAACACCATCTGAATTAATGACCGGGCGAGCAATGCAATTGCCAGAGACAATAATCCCAGGTGGCACTTAAAGACAAAATTTGGCACTATGTGATAGAATTAAGCGCCTAATTGAAAGGGAGTTGGAAATCTGTAATTGACAAGCAGGACAAAAAGGACAGGGCAGAGGAACTTGAAGTCTTCCCCTGAGATCCCAGCAGCAGGAAGCCGCATCCTGGTGCGAGCACTGCCCAACAAACCAGGCCTTGCCCCGAAATGGAATGGGCCGTACGAGGTGGTATTAAATGGGGACACCTGTGCCTGCCGAAACATTAAAGGAAAAGGCTCATGGAGGCACTTGACCATGCTAAAACTGTTTAAAGACTCCTGTGGCCAAATGTCATTGACCATTCTCCAGGTGCAAGCAGCAAAGGTGGACAAGATGGTCCTCC
>NW_025167840.1:0-1705 GCF_004010195.1 Chiloscyllium plagiosum | reverse complement strand
GGGCATTACAAGTGCACATTTAAAGAGTTCTATACTATCGGGGATCTGCTTCTACTACCCTTACAGGAAGTAAGTTCCACATTGTCACAATACTATTGGTGGAATACTCAAACCCCTGCCTCTCTGTATCTATGCCCCTGGTCATTGACTGATCACAAAGTGGAAAACATAATTGCTTCTGTGCTGTCTATGCTCCTTATAACAATATACTTTTAAATGATGCCGCCTATCAATCTCCCCTGCTCCAAGGAAAACAATCCTAGTCCATCCAATCTCCCTTCATACCCAAAACATTACTACCTTAGAGTCTTCCTGGAAAGTCTCCACCTTCTTTAAGACAATCAAAGTACTCCAACATAGCTGTAGCCTAGCCAATATTTTATACATATTGTCGCTGCTCCTAAACTCTATGTCTTGCATTTCAAAGCCAAAAAAGCCCAATACCTTCTCAACCATTTCATCGACCTGTCCTCCGACTTTAAGGTCTTCATGTGCACCAAGATCCCCCTGATTCAGTGTTTCCCAGGTTTCTACCATTCATAAGGTACCCCTTGGGTTTTGTGTCCCTCCAAGTGCATCAGCTCTCATTCATGGATTGACTTCCAATTTCCAACAAGTTTTGCATGACCAGTGAACTTATCCTGGAAATCCCCTGATATGCAGAGTTCACAGCATTTCCAAGTATCAAGTTTTATCTTTCATTGAACATTGTGACCCTGGAATTTCCCAATTTCCGCCTTCAATGCATCCCACTGCTCTGACATGGATTTAGTTAAAAGTTTCTGCTCTTTGTCCAATCACACCTGATCTTATTCCCTCGGTTTAGAACTTTGATTTCCCCCTCATCCTTGTCTTTTTCCATGATAATCATGAGTTATGATTACTGCCTACCTCACTGAGAGGTCAGCCCATCTTATTTACCGAAACATAAATCCAGGATCACTGTCAAAGTGGGGGAAGGTAAAGGAACAGTCTGGGATTAGCCAGGTGAAGCTATGAACTGTGTTGTAGGAAAGAGAGATTTAAAAACCCTCCAGTTTATCCAGCAGAAAACAACAGTAGAATAAGCGGTTACAACAGCTGCCAAATGTTCCAGAATCAGAGGAGAAGCAGGAACACCCAGGATCAGAGATGGATAATGGGGTGGGGGAGCTATACCAATCAGAATGGCGGAGAACTGAAATCTAATAAATATTATCCAACCTGAACATTCGGGGGGAAGCTATTGGAAATCGTCGAGGGTCATTTGACAGAAAAAGATTTGCTGTCTCAGTGAGCATGGGTCATGGTCCCTGTGGGTTTAAGGAATGCTCAGGTTTGTTGTATATTTTGCAGTCGAGTTGATAACCACGGTCAGAAAGGAAAGTCATCCTCAGTGTGTAGCTCTGTACTCATTCAGAAAAAAAACAAAAACTACATGCAGGTGGGACACAGAAAGCGGAATGAAGAATGTAATAACAAATCCGATGTTTACCATGTCCGAAGGAACTGGTATTTATTTTTAATTCTAAATAGATCCTATACTTTGGAATCCGAGAATGTACACCTGACCGTTGCACTTATCTGTTCTCATAGGGACACCTCCCCCACATCCACAAACAGCAGACCCCACTGCAGATTACAGCTTTGAACTGAGACATGGATGGAACGAGATGAGAGATGGTGGATAAGGTTAAAACGTTTAAAAGGGATGGGTATATAAACA
>NW_025167839.1:0-1705 GCF_004010195.1 Chiloscyllium plagiosum | reverse complement strand
GACAATTGCAAACTTTGCCCATGCTCACATCCAAGTCATTTGTATAAATGATGTAAAGTAGTGGATCCAACACTGATCCTTGTGGCATTCCACTGGTCAAAGGCTTTCAGTCTGAAAACCAACCCTCCTCCACCACCCTCTGTCTTCTACCTTTGAGCCAGTTCTGTATCTAAATGGCTAGTTCTCCTGCATTCCATGAGATCTAACCTTGCTAGCCAGTCTCCCATGAGGTACCTTGTCGAATGCCTTACTGAAGTCTATATAGATCACATCTACCGCTCTGCTTTCATCAATCCTCTTTGTTACTTCTTCAAAAAACTCAAGTTTGGATGAGCTGCAATGGATTGGAACAATGTGCTTAAGGGTAGGCAAGAAAGGTTAGCAAGGGAGGTGGTGGCTGGGGTTACAGACAACATGTGAGTAGAGGAACCTCAGGAAGTGTTAAATCTTGAGTTACAGTCGATGAACCCATGGTCCAGTTGCTTTCCTGGCCACCAATCTGTAAGGAAGCCTGACAGACTGGCTGCATAGGATAGAACTTTCCCGTCACTGACTAAGTACCACCATCAGGCCCTTATGTAGGCATTACTGTCCACTAAAGTGACTCAGTTGGCATTCTGCTATAACAGCAGTTGGACTGAGGAGGCCAGTAGGAAGCAAGCAGATTACCCACTGCATTTAATGTGCACCTACTCCACCCTCAAGCCCATCCACAGCGGAGTTTTAAATCTAGCCTTTACTCCTCAAAAGGCAAGTGAGATTCAGGAGCAATCTCAATGAGCAATTAGCATAATGAGTGTTAGTGTCATAATCAGTATTATTAGGAATGGGAAAGAAAAAACTATGTCTATATATTAATCATAAGCAATTTGAATGATTATGTTCACAGCATAATGTCAGGCATTGTCAATTTCAGTATTGTAATTTGCAAGAAAGCAATGATTAGACAGTTCACAAAATTATAAAAATCCTCAGCAGAGGAAGCTCTAGAACAGTAACCAGAGGTGATTTGGTTGTCGGGCATGTGGAACAGATACAGAAGTGTATAATTATTTACGATAAGCGAAAGACAGTTGAAAAAGGAAGCTCCATGTTTGTCAGAGTGTGAACAGCAGCATCAAGGTTGAGAAGGTGAACTGGAGAAGTTCGATGCTGAGATTTGTATGATGACACAGACATCTCGAGAAAGGTCAGCACATCAATAACACCGTCTGTCAGTTGATGCAGATGTTCCAACACCCTGGGTACATCCTGAAGACAAATGCACAAACTTACACATTGCTATTTTCACTGCACATTTCTGCTGCTGCTCTCAGTGCTCCTGCAGTGTGATACCACACATTGAAATTTATCACTTTTGGAACTCATGCTCCCAAAGGCAGAACTTTACACAGTAGGAATGGGTATCAGGAAACTGGTAACAGAATTGAGGGCATTCAACTCAGCGCTCACAACTTTTAACAGACTTTTTTTTCTAATCCCATTGTACTTGCAACATCTGGCAACAAAAAAGGTTGAGATTCTGAAGGGAGATTACAGAGAGTTAGGCAGAAATTTAAAAAGGAGGTCCTCAAGGGTAGTAATATCTGGATTACTCCCAGTGCTACGAGCTAGTGAGGGCAGGAATAGGAGGATAGTGCAGATGAATGCATGGCTAAGGAGCTGGTGTATAGGAGAAGGAATCACATTTTTGGATCATTGGAAT
>NW_025167838.1:0-1705 GCF_004010195.1 Chiloscyllium plagiosum | reverse complement strand
TCCAAAAGGCCTTCAACAAGGTACTGCACAAAAAGCTGCTGCATGAGGTAAAGATTCATGGTGTTATGGTAGTGTATTAGCATGGACAGAGGATTGGTTGACTAACAGGAAGCAAAGATTGGGGATAAATGAGTGCGATTGTGGTTGGCAATCAGTAAATAGTGATGTGTGTCAGGGATTGGTGTTGGGACAGCAATTATTTACAATTTATATGAATGATTTGGAGTTTGGGACCACGTGCAGGCTGTCAAAGTTTGCAGGTGACACCAAGATGAGTGGCAGAATGAAGTGTGCAGAGGACTGTGAAACTTTGCAGAGGAATATAGATACATTGAGTGAGTGGGCTGAGTGAGTGGGCAAAGATCTGCCAGATGGAATACAATGTTAATAAATGTGAAGTCATCCATTTTGGTCGGAGTAACAGTAAAACAGATTATTACTTGAACGGTAGAAAAGCTGCAGCTTGCTGCTGTACAGAGGGACCGGGGTGTCCTTGTGCATGAATCGCAGAAGGTTGGTCTGCAGGTACAACAAGTTATTAGGAAGGCAAATGGAATTTTGTCCTTTATTACTAAAGGGATTGAGTTTAAAAGCAGAGAGGTAATGTTGCAGCTGTACAAGGTACTGGTGAGGCCACACCTGGAGTACGCTGTGCAGTTTGGTCTTGAGAACGAATGTGGAGGGGGTGCAGGGGAGGTTAACCAGGTTGATTCCAGGGTTGAAGGGGTTGGTTTATAAGGAAAGACTGAGTGGATTAGAATTATATTCATTGGGATTCAGAGGAGTGAGGGTGGAATCTTGTGGAAACATATCAGATTATGAAGGGAATACATCAGATAGAAGTAGAGAGGATGTTTCCACCAGAGGGTGAAAATAGGATGAGAGGACACAGCCTCAAGATTAGACGGAGCAGATTTAGGACTGAACTGAGAAGGAACTTCTTCACTCAGAGGGTTGTTAATCTATGGAAGTCCTTGCCTAGGGATGTAGTTGATGCTAGTTCAGTAAATGTTTTTAAAGCAAAGGTAGATATTTTTGAAAAATAAAGGAATTAAGGGATACGGTGAGAGGGCGGGTAAATGAGGCCGAGTCCAGGAAAAGACCAGCCACGATCTTATTGAACTTTGGAGCAGGCTTGGAGGGCCGGACGGCCTACTCCTGCTCCTAGTCCTTATGTTCTTATACCCTTATGATTGGCTGAATGACAGCAATTATTTCTCTCACATTTTTTGAACAGAGATGCATTGTTTGTGATCACCCATTTCTTTGGAACCGCTTCAATATCTCCAGAGAATTGAAAGATTATGGTCAATGCCTTTATCTTTCCCTCTCTCAGTAACTCACATACGTGCAGTCCAAGGTGAGTACAAGTCCTATTCCATTGGGGGAATAGTGTACTGGATTGAAAGGGTTTAACTGATCCTGTTTGTTCAGTGTCTGTAATTAATGTCAAACTCCATGAATCATAGACGTCTCCCAGGAGGGTTTCCGTTGTCTATTAATTACAAATTCCTTACAATGTACAAAGCTATAGTATCAGTGACAGCATCACCTCCAGCATCACCCCCAGCACTAAAAGGGACCGACAGCTCCAGAGACTGGGAGCTCGGGAGAAGAGAGATTCGAATCTGAGAACAATAGATTGGAATTTTACAACCATGGGTTGGAATCAGAACACAGAAGATCGGAATTTTACAACAATGGG
>NW_025167837.1:0-1705 GCF_004010195.1 Chiloscyllium plagiosum | reverse complement strand
GAGGTTTACAAAATTATGAGGGGCATGGATAGGAATAAATAGATAAAGTCTTTTCCTGGGGGTCGGGGAGTCCAGAACTAGAGGGCATAGGTTTAGGGTGAGAGGGGAAAAATATAAAAGAGACCTAAGGGGCAACTTTTTCACACAGAGGGTGGTACGTCTATGGAATGATCTGCCAGAGGATGTGGTGGAGGCTAGTACAATTGCAACATCTAAAAGGCATTTGGATGGGTATATGAATAGGAAGGGTTTGGAGGGATATGGGCTGGGTGCTGACAGGTGGGACTAGATTGGGTTGGGATATCTGGTTGGCATGGACGGGTTGGACCGAAGGGTCTGTTTCCATGCTGTACATTTCTATAACTCTATGACTCTAAGTGTATGTGAGCAAGCACAGTAGGTGATAAGTGAATGGGACTGATTTGCTATGGATATATACTGGTCTAATGCTGGCAGGAAATTCAGTCTCTAGTTGGGGGAGTGTCTTGTAGTTCATTAAAACTCATAAATGTACCTTTGCAAAACTGACTTCTGTTCTTGGACATGGCATCATCTCTGGCTTCCCTTCCATACTGGTTGTGAGAAAGTTCTACTGGATTAAAAGAGTGTGAACCTTGGGGCTCACTGTATGAGCTTTGTGAGGGGAGCTGAGCCCCCAGCTGTTGAAGCACTTGCGCCAGTGTCTGCTTTCCTGAGAGAAAGAACAATGGAAGAAACGGATTATAGTTTTGACCTCTCTTCACCACCAACTCCGCGGTGTCAGTTAACACTGAGGTATAGGTTATGGGTACAGTCTGACCAGTGGAACCGGTCTTTGCCAGTGCACAGTGTTATCTATGGCTGAGGGGCAGCACCTTCATCTCTGAGCCAGAAGCCCTCTCCAGAGACTTGAGCGGAAATCATAGAACATCGAACCCTTACAGTGTGGAAGCCGGCCAACCTCCAAAGAGTAGCCACCCTGACCCACCCTATCCCTGTAACCCTACATTTCCCATTGGCTAATCCACACAGCATGCATATCCCTAGATAATTTAGCTTGGCCAATCCACCCTAACCTGCACAGTTTTGGACTTTGGGAGGAAACCAGAGCACCTTGGGGGAAACCACACAGTCATTTGGTGTGGGTGGAATCGAACCTGGGTCTCTCGTGCTGAAACGCAGTAGTGCTAACCACTGAGCAAACATACCATCCAGAAGTACCAAGGCTCAAACTGCTGCCTGTGGAGAATGTTAACAACTTCATGGCACTATTAGATGTACCCCGAACTCTGTGGGAAGCTAGGGAAGTGATTGCTGGGCCTCTTACTGAGATATTCGGATCATTGAAAGTCACAGGTGAGGTGCCGGAAGAGGTTGGCTAATGTGGTGCCACTGCTAAGAAAGGTGGTAAGGACAAGCCAGGGAACTATAGACCAGTGAGCCTGATATCAGTGGTGGGCGAGTTGTTGGAAGGAATCCTGAGGGACAGGATGTACATGTATTTGGAAAGGCAAGGACTGATTAGAGATAGTCAACATGGCTTTGTGCATGGGAAAGCATGTCTCACAAACTTGATTGAGTTATTTGAAGAAGTAACAGAGGATTGATGAGGGCAGAGTGGTGGACGTGATCTCTGCAGACTTCAGTAACGCATTTGACAAAATTCCCCATGGGAGACTGGTTAACAAGGTTAGATCTCATGGAATACAGGGAGAACTAGCCATTT
>NW_025167836.1:0-1705 GCF_004010195.1 Chiloscyllium plagiosum | reverse complement strand
CACTTCTGTTCTCAGTTGTACCTGTCTCAGATTGATCTCTTTCCTCACTATCTCCCTGGGTCCCACACCCCACATTACTAGTTTAAATCCACCCGAGCAGTTCTAGCAAATTTCCCTGCCAGTATATTAGTCCCCTTCCAATTTAGGTGCAATCCGTCCTTCTTGTACAGGTCACTTCTACCCCAAAACAGATTGCAATGATCCAAAAAATGTGAATCCTACTCCCATACACCGGCTCCTCAGCCATGCATTCATCTGCTCTATTCTCCTATTCCTGCCATCACTAGCCCGTAGCACTGGGAGTAATCCAGATATTACTACCCTCAAGGACCTCCTTTTTAAATTCCTGCCTAACTCTCCATAATCTCTACCTTTTCCTTTCCTATGTCATTGGTTCCAATGTGTACAATAACCTCTTGAGAACATTCTGCACCCTCTCTGAGACATCCTTGATCCTGGCACCAGGGAAACAACACACCATTCTGCTTTTTCTCTGCCGGCCACAGAAACGTCTGTCTGTAACTCGGACTACAGAATCCCCTAACACAACTGATCTCTTGGAAGCCGTCGCACCCCTCATTGCATTAGAGCCAATCTCAATAACCGAAACTTGGCTGTTCGTGCTACGTTCCCCTGAGAATCCATCACCCCCTACATTTTCCAAAACAGCGTACTCTGGAAGTCCATTTCACCCTCTGTGTGAGAACGTTGCCCCTCATGTCTTTTGAAGACCTATCTCCTCTCACCTCAAAAACTGTGTCCCTTAGTCTTGAAATCCCCCCCCCCCCCCCCCCCCACGCCTCATGACTTTATAAACCTCTAAAAGGTCAACCCTCATCCTCCGACGTTCCAGGGAAAAGATCCTGGCCTATCCAGCCACTCTCTGTAACTCAAACCCACCATCCCTGGCAACATCCTGATAAATCTCTTCAGTTTGGGTTAATGTCAAAACTTTGGCTACAGAGGGTCATCAGCCATGATGGTGTCACCAGCCGAGAGACAACTGCACCATTACCACTTGAACGAAACACACTGGCAAAACCTTCTCTGCTAAACACCAGTCATTGCCCGAGACATTCCGGGTATGAGCATTCCACATCATTTTTTTTGGGGATTGCGCAGATCCCGCAAACTGTTAATAACTGAGAAGGAAAAAGGAAGGTTAATCATGTGAAGTTAAACCCAGGCTAACCTTTCGATACGGTTTGAGCTGATTTGAAAAGCTGGTGGAAGCTGATTCCATGGTAATTTGGAACATTGGAGATCTATTTAAAAAAGGTTTGGGGAGACCACAGGGAAAGTGGGGGTGAGGGATGAATTACATTTCCTTTGAAAGAGAGAGAGACCGGGCAGGTACAGGCATGATGGGATGAAGGGCCTCTTTCTAACAGTTTAATTCCACGATGCACACTCTAAAAAGTCATCATTCCGTCAAGATGCAACCAGTCTTTAACGGATAGTATACAATCAATTTGCAACCCATCTTTCCCAGCATTCTTATTCTGCTCAGAGGTTAGAAACAGTGAATGTATCTTCAGATAGCGTCTCCTCATGATGGTACCACTGACCTCAGACAGTGCTCAACTACTCCACTACTCAAACCAAGATGGTGGAGCAAGCACGGTAGGTGCTGTTCGGGCACATTAGCTCATCCACTCCAGGCCGGCCGTGTCCTTCTCTCTCTCTCTCTCTCTCTCACACTCTC
>NW_025167835.1:0-1705 GCF_004010195.1 Chiloscyllium plagiosum | reverse complement strand
GATTACAGAGTGTGTGTCTGAATGTTACTATATATGTGTGTCTGTGTGTGGATTACACAATGTGTGTCTCAATGTTAGTGTATGTTTGTGTGTGTGTGGATTACACAATGTGACTCTGAATGTTACTGTATGTGTGTGTCTGCGTGTAATACAGAGTGTGTGTCTGAATGTTACTGTATATGTGTGTGTGTGTATTACAGAATGTGTGTCTGAATGGTACTGTATGTGTGTGTCTGTGTGGATTACACAATGTGTCTCTGAATGTTACTGTATGTATGTGTGTGTGTGGATTACAGAGTGTGTCTCTGAATGTTACTGTATGAGTGTGCCTGTGTGGATTACACCATGTGTGTCTGAATGTTACGGATTACACAATGTGTCTCTGAATGTTACTGTATGTTTGTGTCTGTGTGGATTACACAATGTGTGCCTGTGTGTATTACAGAGTGTGTGTCTGAACGTTACTGTATGTGTGTGTCTGTGTGGATTACAGAATGTGACTCTGAATGTTACTGTATGTTTGTGTCTGTGTGGATTACGGAATGTGTCTCTGAATGTTACTGTACGTGTGTGCCTGTGTGTATTACACAATGTGTGTCTGAATGTTACTGTATGTGTGTGTCTGTGTGGATTACAGAGTGTGTGTCTGAATGTTACTATATGTGCGTGTCTGTGTGTATTACAGAATGTGTGCCTGAATGTTACTGTATGTGAGTGTCTGTGTGTAATACAGAGTGTGTGTCTGAATGTTACTGTATGTGAGTGTCTGTGTGTAATACACAATGTGTGTCTGAATGTTACTGTATGTGAGTTACTGTGTGTAATACAGAGTGTGTGTCTGAATGTTACTGTATGTGTGTGTCTGTGTGGATTACAGAACATGTATCTGGCTGCTGGTATATCTCTGTGTGTAACCGTGTGCCTCACTGTATGTGTTCATCATGAGATCAGAAAGCAGGGGTATTGTTGCCGAAAACGGCCTCCATCACAGTGACCTCTGGGCAAGAACCACAAAACGAGATTTCACACCGAGCTGTCTGAGATATCGCAGCAAGTTAGACCACGAAGCAATGATATACAGGGGATCCCCTGGCAGCTGGGTAGGAAGTCAACGTGAGATGTCAGACTGGTTTTCTGGCTGATACAGATGACAGCTATGGCCAAAGAAGAACTTAGACAGAGCAGGACAATGGAGCACGGAGCTGAACTCATTTTCCAGTCGTGTGAGCTCTGTCAGAAATATTCTAACTTTGGATATCGAACTGAAGGCTTAGGGTCCCAATTCACAGGTGTTAGTCCCACAGTACAGACCAACTCTGCTGTCGGAGGGTCAGTGCTGAAGGAGTGCCGCATTGTTGGAGAGTCAGTGCTGAGGGAGTGCCACACTGTCAGAGGGTCAGTGCTGAGAGAGTGCCGCACTGTCGGAGGGTCAGTGCTGAGGGAGTGCCACACTGTCGGAGGGTCAGTGCTGAGGGAGTGCGGCATTGTCGGAGGGTCAGTGCTGAGGGAGTGTGGCACTGTCGGAGGGTCAGTGCTGAGGGAGTGCTGCGCTGTGAGAGGGTCAGTGCTGAGGGAGTGCCGCACTGTCAGAGGGTCAGTGCTGAGGGAGTGCCATACTGCCGGAGGGTCAGTACTGAGGGAGTGCCGCACTGTGGGAGGGTCAATGCTGAGGGAGTGCCACACTGTCAGAGGGTCAGTGCTGAGG
>NW_025167834.1:0-1704 GCF_004010195.1 Chiloscyllium plagiosum | reverse complement strand
ACTACAAAGTTCAATTGTTACAAGACAGTATCTCAACAAACTTTCTTCCCAAGAACAATCCCACTGTGAAACAAGTTGCTAAAGGAAATAATAACAGAACCATCATAGAGTCAGAGAGTCATCCAGCATGGAAACAGACCCTTCGGTCCAGCCAGTCCATGCCAAACATAATCCCAAACTAAACTAGTCCCACCTGCCTGCTCCTGGCCAATGAGAAAGGACCAAACTCCAGCTGGACAGCACCCCTCAGGTACTGCACGGAATTGTCAGACAGATGGTATGGTCGAATCCCACAAACAGCGTTTATACCTGTGACCTTCTGCTTCTGAGGTTTCAGGGTTTTTTAAAAGAGAAACAAGGTCAGAAAGTCCTCCTGCAACAGTGACAATATTGACACCCAGGTAGAGCGCATTAAGAATTCATCTCTCCCTTCCTTTGCTTCTGATCCCCTGGAAATCTCTGATTTGAATTGTTTCACTGCTGATGGCAATGCCTTCAATTTACTAAACCCTAAGGTGTGGAACTCCCTCCTGAGGTCTTCCTGCCTCTCTGACTTCCTGATCTCCTCCTTTCTGATTAAAACCTGCCTTTTAAACCAAGCTTTTTGACATTTTGTCCTAATCTCTTCTTTTGTGGCTCAGTGTCAAATTTTATTTGCTAAAATTCCCTTGAAGCATCCTTGTACAATTAATAACCATAAAGGTGCTACATAAACACAAGTTGATGTTTTTGTGGCAGGAGTAGCCTTCACAACCATTAGACATATCAAAGCATGTCACTGCCAGAGTCACTGCCAGTGTCACGGTCACTGTTATGGTCAGTGTCATGATCATGTGTCACAGCCGGTTACATAGTCAGTGTCACAGTCAGTGTCATGGTCAGTGTCACAGCCAATGTCACAGTCAGTGTCACGGTCAGTGTCACAGCCAATGTCACAGTCAGTGTCACGGTCAGTGTCACGGTCAGTGTCACAGCCAGTGTCACAGTCAGTGTCACGGTCAGTGTCACAGCCAGTGTCACAGCCAGTGTCATGGCCAGTGTCACAGTCAGTGTCACAGTCAGTGTCACAGACAATGTCACAGCCAATGTCGCGGTCAGAGTCATGGTCAGTGTCACAGCCAGTGTCACAGTCAGGGTCACAGTCAGTGTCATGGTCAGAGTCATGGTCAGTGTCACAGCCAGTGTCACGGTCAGTGTCATGGTCAGAGTCATGGTCAGTGTCACAGCCAGTGTCACGGTCAGTGTCACAGCCAGTGTCATGGTCAGTGTCACAGTCAGTGTCACAGTCAGGGTCACAGTCAGTGTCATGGTCAGAGTCATGGTCAGTGTCACAGACAATGTCACAGCCAATGTCGTGGTCAGAGTCATGGTCAGTGTCACAGCAAATGTCACAGCCAGTGTCACAGCCAATGTCATGGTCAGAGTCATGGTCAGTGTCACAGCCAATGTCATGGTCAGAGTCATGGCCAGTGTCACAGCCAGTGTCACAGCCAATGTCATGGTCAGAGTCATGGCCAGTGTCATGGTCAGTGTCACGGTCAGTGTCACGGTCAGTGTCACAGCCAGTGTCACGGTCAGAGTCATGGCCAGTGTCACGGTCAGTGTCACGGTCAGTGTCACAGTCAGTGTCATGGTCAGTGTCACAGCCAGTGTCACAGCCAGTGTCACAGTCAGTGTCACAGTCAGTGTCATGGTCAGTGTCAC
>NW_025167833.1:0-1704 GCF_004010195.1 Chiloscyllium plagiosum | reverse complement strand
CCTTCTCCCTATAGATGCTGCCTGACCTTATCAAATTTCTCAGCATGGCCTGTGTTTATTTCAGAGGGAATGACATCTCCCTGTTCCTGTTTCTGTGAGAGGATACATTCCTTGATGGATCGCTCTGTCCAAATTCATAACATGCTCAGAAGGGCATCAATATATTGTAATGATATTAAAAATAAAACTTCTTAACCCAAATGAAATCCATGAGGAAATGGCATGTTGCAATGGGGTCTGTAAGGGGCAGGAATTCAATCCGCCCTCCCCCTGTTGTTATTGGGTATGATGCTCCTGACCCACCAATACACAGATCTGACTGAGTGCACAAACAACCCCTCTCCATCCATTTCATTCAGAATAAGGTCAATAACAGGACGGATTAAAACACAGTACAAACTGTGGTGAATGCTGCATGTAGGGAGGCATGTTACTGTAGAGGTTTTACAGCACTGAGATCAGGCTGTTCGGCCCATCATTCACACGCCAGTCTAACCATCTGGACTCCCTCTCTAAACCTCTCCAATTCCCCAGATCCCTATCTGAGTGAAGGCTGTCTGTGTGGGGTTTGTACATTCTCCCCGGGTCTGTGTGGGTTCCCTCCGGGTGCTCCGGTTTCCTCCCACAGTCCTGAGATGTGTAGGTTAGGGTGGGTTGGCCATGCTAAATTGTCCATAGTGTCCAGGGATGTGTAGGTTAGGTGGATTCGCCATGGGAAATGCGGGGTTACAGGGAGAGGGTGGGAGGGGGTGTGTCTTGGTGGGCTGCATGATGGGCCGAATGGCCGGTTTCCACACTGTAGGGAGTCTATGATTCCATGCTCCTTCCCACCTGCCTCTATGGATGAGGGAGACTATCATCTGACCCAATATCCCCTTCGGTGTCTCAACGTTTGCTTTGTTTCCAACAAAGAACTGCAGATGCTGCAGATCTGAGAGACAGCACATAAATTGCTGGGGAAACTCAGCAGGTCTGGCAGCATCTGTGGGGAGGGAACCTTTCAGATCCAGGGATTGTTCTTCAGAACTGAAGGCTTCTGATTCTGGTGCTGTCAGACCTGCTGAGCTTCCCCAGCAATTTCCTGTTTGGATTTCAGCACCAATCCAGTTGATGATGATCACGGCCTTGTTAAGTGTGTTTGGGAATGGGGAGGGGGCTGCTAGCAGGGTGATGGTGGGATAGTGGGGAGCATAGCTGCCTTCCAAGCAGTTGACCCGCGTTCGATTCCCAGCCATCGCAGTCTCTTAACAGTGTCTTAAAGGTCTCTTAAAGGTAAACAGTCTCTTAAAGGTAAGGCACTGGGATAAAGCGAGGAAATGAATCTTTCATTCTGTGCTAAACCGGGTCTGTCAGATTGCTCCTTGCTTTTCCTGGCGATGGTTCCTGTGAATTGCAGTGTGGAACCGGTCAGCATTGCTCGGCATCTCGGAAGCTTTCCCCTCTGCTGCTTCCCATTTCTTATTGAA
Source organism: Chiloscyllium plagiosum (assembly GCF_004010195.1). Lineage (NCBI taxonomy): Eukaryota > Metazoa > Chordata > Chondrichthyes > Orectolobiformes > Hemiscylliidae > Chiloscyllium > Chiloscyllium plagiosum. The sequence goes on along the minus strand of NW_025167833.1, from coordinate 238 downwards.
ATATTGGCTGCAGCACAAGGATGGGTTTGTTCTGTTCGAAAAGTGAGAGACTGCTCCCGTCAGGAACCTGAAATAATGACAGAAGCCGCTGGAAACACTGAACAGTTCCAACAGCTTCTGTAGTGGTGGGGAGGGAGGACTAATGTGTCAAATCGAGACAAGGTTAAAATAAACTTCAACCATAATACAGTCAGAGTTCCTAAGCTTTACAAACATCAGTATAACATTTTTCTGAGCC
>NW_025167832.1:0-1704 GCF_004010195.1 Chiloscyllium plagiosum | reverse complement strand
AACTCCATCTACCACTTCTCAGCCCATTGGCCCCTCTGGTCCAGATCCTGTTGTAATCTGAGGTAACCCTCTTCGCTGTTGACTACACCTCCAATTTTGGTGTAACTGTATCTCTTATGCTCGCATCCAAATCATTTATGTAAATGACAAAGAGTAGAGGACCCAGCACTGATCCTTGTGGCACTCCACTGGTCACAGGCCTCCAGTCTAAAAAACAACTCTCCACCACTCTGTCTTCTACCTTTGAGCCAGTTCTGTATCCAAATGGCTCGCTCTCCCTGTATTCCGTGAGATCTAACCTTGCTAATCAGTCTCCAATGGGGAATCTTGTTGAACGCCTCACTGAAGTCCATATAGATCTCATCTACCAGTCTGCCCTCATCAATCCTCTTTGTTACTTCCTCAAAAAACTCAATCAAGTTTGTGAGACATGATTTCCCACGCACAAAGCCATGTTGACTGTCCCTAATCAGTATTGCCTTTCCAAACATCCTGTCCCTCAGGTTTCCCTCCAACAACTTGCCCACCATCGACGTCAGGTTCACTGGTCTATAGTTCCCTGGCTTGTCCTTACCACCCTTCTTAAACAGTGGCACCACATTAGCCAAACTCCAGTCTTCCGGCACCTCACCTGTGACTATCAATGATACAAATATTTCAGCAAGAGGCCCAACAATCACTCCTCTAGCTGCCCACAGAGTTCTAGGGTACACCTGATCAAGTCCTGGGGATTTATCCATCTTTACCCCTTTCAAGACATCCATTTCTTCCGCCTCTGTAATATGGACATTTTTCAAGATGTCACCATCTATTTCTATACAGTCTATATCTTCCATATCCTTTTCCATAGTAAATACTGATGCAGAATACTCGTTTAGTATCTCCCCCATTTTCTGTGGCTCCACACAAAGGCCACCTTGCTGATCTTTGAGGGGCCCTATTCTCTCCCTAGTTACCCTTTTGTTCTTTATGTATTTGCAAAATCTGTTCGGATTCTCCTTAATTCTACTTGCCAATGCTATCTTATGTCCCCTTTTTGCCCTCCTGATTTCCCTCTTAAGTATACTCCTACTTCCTTTATACTCTTCTAAGGATTAACTTGATCTATCCTTTCTATACCTTACATATGCTTCCTTCTTTTACTTAATCAAACTCTCAATTTCTTTAGTCATCTGGCATTCCTTATACCTACCAGCCGTTCCTTTCACCCGAACAGGAATATACTTTCTCTGGATTCTCGTTATCTCATTTCTGAAGGCTTCCCATTTTCCAACAGTCCCTATACCTGCGAACATCTGCCTCCAATCAGCTTTCGAAAGTTCTTGTCTAATACTGTCAAAGTTGGCCTTTCTCCAATTTAGAACTTCAACTTTTAGATCTGGTCTATCCTTTTCCATCATTATTTTAAACCAAATAGAATTATGATCGCTGGCCCCAAAGTGCTCCCCCACTAACACCTCAGTCACCTGCCCTGCCTTATTTCCCAAAGTAAGTCAAGTTTTGCACCTTCTCTGGTAGGTACATCCACATACTGAATCAGAAAATTGTCTTATACACACTTAACAAAATTCCTCTCCATCTAAACCCTTAACACTATGGCAGTCCCAGTCTATGTTTGAAAAGTTAAAATCCTCTACTATAACCACCCTATTACTCTTACAGATAGCTGAGATTAGGGGGTCTATAACACAATCCCAATAAGGT
>NW_025167831.1:0-1704 GCF_004010195.1 Chiloscyllium plagiosum | reverse complement strand
AGTCATTTATAAAAACTACAAAGAGCAGAGACCAAAGAACAGAGCACTGTGGGACCCCACTCAAGACTGACCTCCAGGCAGAACTTGCCATCTACAACCACTCTCTGCCTTCTGTCAGCTAGCCAATTCTGAATCCAAATCGCCAAATCTTCCAAAACGCACACCTCCTGACTTTGTGGATGAGCCTACCATGGGGAACCTTATCGAATGCCTTGCTGAAGTCCTTATACATCACATCCACGAGCTCGACCTTCATCGATCTGTCCTGTCACTTCCTCATAGAACTCAATAAGATATATGAGGGATGACCTGCCCCTCACAAAGCCATGCTGACTGCCTTTAATCACGCTTTGTTTTTCCAAATAGTCATAAATTCTATCCCTCAGAATTCTTTCCAAAGCCTTGCTGACCACAGACGGAAGACTGGCTGGTCTGTAATTGCCAGGGATTTCCCTACTCCCCTTCTTGAAAAGAGGAACAACATTCGCCTCCTAGCAATCCTCCTGTACGACTCCCGTGGAGAGTGAGGATGCAAAGATCTTCACCAGCGGCTTAGCAACCTCCTTTCTTGCTTCCCGGAATAGCCTGGGATAAATCCAGTCTGGTCATGGGGACTTATCAATCTTAATGTTTGCCAAAATTTCCAGCTTATCAACTTCATCAATGCTGATCTGTTCCAGCCTGTGTCCCAGCTCCTCAAAGTTCTCATTCACAACAAGGTCCCTCTCCTTAGTGAAAACCAAAGCAAAAAAACTCATTGAGGGCTTCCCCTATCTGCTCAGACTCCACGTATAAGTTCCCTACGCTATCCCTGATTGGCCCTACCTTCGCCCTGATCATCCCCTATTCCTCACGTTTGTGTAAAATGCCTTTGGATTCTCCGTAATCCTTCTTTCGAAGCTTTTTTCATGCCCCCTCCTGGCTCGCCTCAGTCCATTACTGAGCTCCTCTCTAGCAAGCCTGTAATCCTCTAAAGCTGTGCTAGATCCTTGCCTCCTCCACCTTACGTAAGCTGCCTTCTTCCTTTTGAGGAGAAGCTCCTCTGTTCTCGTTACCCCTTCTTACCCGTCTCAGAGGGACATATTTGTGCATCACTCGCAACAACTGCCCCACACGTCTGCTGTGCCCTTTCTATGGCACAATTGTTCCCAGTCTGTACGCCCCAACTCCTGTCTGATCGCGTCATAATTTCATTTTCCCCAGATAAAATATTCACTTTTTAAAATGTTTAATGTTCACTTTTAGGGTTAAAGAATAAAATTGATATATTTTTTTAAAATAATGGTATTTGGGAATCCTCTGTCCCTTTAACAGATTACGAGGCAAGGTGAGTTTTTCTGCGTTTGGTTTAAATTGCAGAAGGGCTCTCGGATCTTTTTTCTGTGCTGTCGATCTCTGTAACTCCATGCTGTCCAGGTCCTGTCTGCTGTGGATGGTGCAAAGCTTTTCCGAGGCTGTGCATCTGGTTGGAACACTCCTGCTTCCAAGTTCAAACACCGAGAGCATTCAGTTCCTGATTCATTGTGTTGGATCAGATTTTGACTGTTTTTCGTTTGGTTTGAGTTTCCTTTCTCTGGCCCTCTCCTGATCCCCTGGAAAAGAAGTTTATAAAAGTGATCACTGTCAGGATAGGAGAGAGGTTCAGACAATTTCCAGGATTGGGGAACTATTTGTCCCTGTCATGTTCCCCCCTCCCCCAGAGCT
>NW_025167830.1:0-1704 GCF_004010195.1 Chiloscyllium plagiosum | reverse complement strand
ACAGTGGCTCGGTAAGACTACGAAGTACAGCAGCAAGTTAAAGGGTTACATGGGATACAAGATACTTGCTGAGCTACAGGCTTACCATTAAATTAAAAGTGCCAGTATGGTTCGTGGAGGTCCCAAATCAGGACCCAGCTCTCGGAGTCAGCTCTAGTTGATGCTACGTATTCCAGAAGTGGGCAGGAGTGAAAGTTACCAACTAACATTTTGTTTACAGAGATCAATAACAGATGTCCTTGATTAGGACATTGTAAACTAATTGACGGGGCTTTGCACGCTTGACCAACTAAGCTACATGCACGAGTGATACATCACAATGGGAAAACATTAAGCAGAAGGACGGAGGGGCCTTTGAACAGAGACGCTACACTTCGGCATTACCTTCTAGTGACAGATTAACTAATTCATGTACAGGAGGCTGTGAGACAGCTTATTAAAGCTGCATGCCAAGGACTAATGTTCTGCTGGGTGAGTGGCATTTCAGCGAAATGGTTCTTAACCGGGAGGGAAGCCATTAACAGCAAAATGATTTCCACATACTCTCCTTTTTTTAACATAATCAGTTGAGCAGGGTCAGGAGGTTCAGTAAAAGAGAAATATCAGCAGCGCCAGGAACATGTATGGACAGGGAAGCTCAGAATCGGACAGATAGTCCTCAGAATAAAAGGTCTCAGCGCTGTTAGATCTGGAGTCTGGGGTTCAGTGCCCGGACTAGCCAGTTGGATGCTGATCGGCTGAAATTATAATGGGACAGGGTGGAGCAGCAATGAAACAAAGCATCCACAACCTGCTTAATGAAATGATCAAGGACCGCGAGAAGTGAAAAGAAAACAAGGACAATCCATCCTTGCAGGAGGGCGCTGCTGCAGGACCAGAGCGATGAGCCCACCCAACTCCACATGTCCCACCGGGAGCTGGGCTCCCTTTCAGGCGGTGTTCTCTTGTAACGACATTTGTGCGTCCACACGAATATTGCTTTGACTTTGACTACTGTGTGGCTTGTTCTCAGAACCAGGTACCGGCCTTGTCCACTCGGCTCCAATTTTCCCTGGTCCCAAGACAGGGTGTACCTGTGAATATAAACTTTGAAGAGTTTTGGTTAACTTGTGCAGATATTTCACATTTGTCCGCTACTATTGTGGAAGCAGTATCAGACGTTGGAAGGGTTCCCACTCATCTACTAAATATATTTGCTATTATTAGGCAATATTTGCAACAACTTACTCGAGGTAATTCTATGAAATTAATTTGCGAACAAGTGAAATGGCCGACCACGCAAGCGGGTGGCTCGAGAACCCCCTCTTTCCAAAGTGTGGGATGACGCTCATAATCAGATAAAAGAGGCAGGATGTTTCCACATGGCTCCGTAATGGTGGGTCAGACCAAAATCTCAACGAGAGTCAGTGACTGGTTTTGCAAGTTTTCCTTATGCGTGGATGCAAGCATGTTGGTCTTCGCGTTAGCTCCAAGGCAGCCACTTCGCTCCTCAGTGGCCGCATTTCCATAGTTAAAGTAAGGGCCTGACATTGGTCCGGGGGTTTTAGCTGGCTTGTTCCCAGTGCCAAAGATGTAGTACCGGGTCCTGTTGTCACGTTTTCCAGGTTCCTCTCTGGAATCAATTCTCAACGGTCATTGCTGGGCGGACATCTGAGGTTGATTCCGCCCCCAACGTGCATGTAATCTCAATCAACCTCTTCAGTG
>NW_025167829.1:0-1704 GCF_004010195.1 Chiloscyllium plagiosum | reverse complement strand
GACAGAGAGTGTCAGACTGTTTTCCAGAGTGTCGGAGAGAGTCACAGTGTGTCCCAGATAGTGTCAGAGAGGGACAGAGAGTGTCACAATGTTTTCCAGAGTGTCAGAGAGAGTCACAATGTGTCTCAGAGAGTGTCAGCGAGAGTCACAGTGTGTCTCAGAGAGTGTCAGAGAGGGACGGCGAGTGTCACACTGTTTTCCAGAGTGTCAGAGAGAGTCACAGTGTGTCACAGAGAGTGTCAGATAGATTCACAGTGTGTCTGAGAGAGTGTCAGAGAGGAACAGAGAGTGTCACACTGTTTTCCAGAGTGTCAGAGTGAGTCACAGTGTGTCTCGGAGAGAGTCAGAGAGGGATAGAGAGCGTCACACTATTTTTCAGAGTGTCAGATAGAGTCACAGTGTGTCTCAGAGAGTGTCAGCGAGAGTCACAGTGTGTCTCGTTGAGTGTCAGAGAGAGTCACAGTGTGTCTCAGAGAGTGTCAGAGAGGGACAGAGAGTGTCACACTGTTTTCCTGAGTGACAGAGAGAGTCACAGTGTGTCTCTGAGAGAGCCAGAGAGAGTTACATTGTTTTCCAGAGAGTCAGAGAGAGTCACAGTGTGTCTCAGAGAGTGCCAGATAGGGACAGAGAGAGTCACACTGTTTTCCAGAGTGTCAGAGAGAGTCACAGTGTGTCTCAGAGAGTGTCAAAGTGTGTCGCAGTGTGTCGCAATCTGTCAGAGCGTGTCACAGTGTGACTCAGAGAGTGTCAAAGCATGTCACAGTTTGTCTCAGAGAGTCAGAGAGCGTCAAAAAGTGTAACAGTTTGTCTCAGACAGTCGGAGAGTGTCAGAGCGTGCCACAGTTTGTCTCAGAGAGTCAGAGAGTGTCAGAGAGAGTCACAGAGTGTCTCAGAGAGTGTCAGAGAGGGACAGAGAGTGTCACACTGTTTTCCAGAGTGTCAGAGAGAGTCACAGTGTGTCTCAGAGATACTCAGAGAGGGAAAGAGAGTGTCACACTGTTTTCCAGAGTGACAGAGAGAGTTACAGTGTGTCTCAGAGAGTGTCAGAGAGGGACAGAGAGTGTCACACTGTTTTCCAGAGTGTCAGAGAGAGTCACAGTGTGTCTCAGAGATTCTCAGAGAGGGAAAGAGAGTGTCACACTGTTTTCCAGAGTGACAGAGAGAGTTACAGTGTGTCTCAGAGAGTGTCAGAGAGGGACAGAGAGTGTCACACTGTTTTCCAGAGTGTCAGAGAGAGTCACAGTGTGTCTCAGAGAGGGACAGAGAGTGTCACACTGTTTTCCAGAGTGACAGAGAGAGTCACAGTGTGTATCAGAGAATGTCAGAGAGGGACAGAGAGTGTCACACTGTTTTCCAGAGTGTCAGAGAGAGTCACAGTGTGTCTCAGAGAGTGTCAGAGAGGGACAGAGAGTGTCACACTGTTTTCCAAAGTGACAGAGAGAGTCACAGTGTGTCTCAGAGAATGTCAGAGAGGTACAGAGAGTGTCACACTGTTTTCCAGAGTGACAGAGAGAGTCACAATGTGTCTCAGAGAGTGTCAGAGTGGGACAGAGTGTGTCACACTGTTTTCCAGAGTGTCAGCGAGAGTCACAATGTGTCTCAGAGAGTGTCAGAGAGGGACAGAGAGTGTCACACTGTTTTCCAGAGTGTCAGAGAGAGTCGCAGTGTGATTCAGAGAGTGTCAGAGATGGACAGAGAGTGTCA
>NW_025167828.1:0-1704 GCF_004010195.1 Chiloscyllium plagiosum | reverse complement strand
CTCAGTGCACGCTGTCTCCTGGTCTCAGTGCACACTGTCTCCTGGTCTCAGTGCACATTGTCTCCTGGTCTCCGTCCAGCTGTCTCCTGGTGTCAGTGCATATTGTCTCCTGTTCCCAGTGCACGCTGTCTCCTGGTAGAAGTGCATGCTGTCTCCTGGTCTCAGCCTACTTTGTCTCCTGGTCTCAGTGTACGCTGTCTCCTGGTCTCAGTGTACGCTGTCACCTGGACTCAAGTGTATGCATATTGTCTCCTGGTCTCAATGCACATTGTCTCCTGTCTCAGTGTACGCTGCCTTCTCGTCTCAGTTCATATTGTCTCCTGGTCTCAGTGCACACTGTCATCTGGTCTCAGTGCACACTCTCTCTTGGTCTCAGAGCACGCTATCTCTGGTCTCAGTGTACGCTGACTCCTGGTCTCAGTGTACCCTGTCTCCTGGTCTTAATGCACGCTGTCTCCTGGTCTCAGTGCATATTGTCTCCTGGTCTCAGTGCACGCTGTCTCCTGGTTTCAGTGCATCCTGTCTCCTGGTCTCAGTGCACGCTATCTCCTGGTCTCAGTGCATCCTGTCTCCTGGTCTCAGTGCATATTGTTTCCTGGTCTCAGTACATATTGTATCCTGGTCTCAGTGCATATTGTCTCCAGGTCTCAGTGAATATTGTCTTCTGGTCTCAGTGTATGCTGTCTCCTGTCTCAGTGCACACTGTCTCCTGTCTCAGTGCACGCTGTCTCCTGTCTCAGTGCACCCTGTCTCCTGGTCTCAGTGCACGCTGTCTCCTGGTCTCAGTGCATATTGTCTCCTGGTCTCAGTGCACACTGTCTCCTGGTCTCAGTGCACGCTGTCTCCTGGTCTCAGTGCACGCTGTCTCCTGGTCTCAGTGCACATTGTCTCCTGGTCTCAGTTCACGCTGTCTCCTGGTCTCAGTGCATATTGTCTCCTAGTCTCAGTGCACGTTGTCTCCTGTTCCCATTGCACGCTGTCTCCTGGTAGAAGTGCATGCTGTCTCCTGGTCTCAGTGTACTTTGTCTTCTGGTCTCAGTGTACGCTGTCTCCTGGTCTCAGTGCATATTATCTCCTGGTCTCAGTGCACGCTGTCTCCTGGTCTCAGTGCATATTGTCTCCAGGTCTCAGTGCACACTGTCACCTGGTCTAAAGTGTATGCTGTCCCCTCGTCTCAGTGCACGCTGTCTCCTGGTCTCAATGCATATTGTCTCCTGGTCTCAGTGCACACTGTCTCCTGGTCTCCGTGCACGTTGTCTGCTGGTCTTAGTGCACGTTGTCTCCTGTCTCAGTGCATATTGTCTCCTGGTCTCAGTGCACGCTGTCTCCTGGTCTCAGTGCATGCTGTCTCCTGGTCTCAGTGCATGCTGTCTCCTGGTCTCAGTGCATATTGTCTCCTGGTGTGGGTGCATGTTGTCTCCTGTCTCAGTGCATATTGTCTCCTGGCCTCAGTGCACGTTATCTCTTGGTCTCAGTGCATGCTGTCTTCTGTCTCAGTGCACGCTGTGTCCTGGTCTCAGTGCATATCGTCTCCTGGTCTCAGTGCATATTGGCTCCTGGTCTCAGTGCACGCTGTCTCCTGGCCTCAGTGTACGTTGTCTCCTGGTCTCAGTGTACACTGTCTCCTGGTCTCAGTGCTTATTGTCTCCAGGTCTCAGTGTACGCTATCTTCTGGTCTCAGTGTACGCTGTCTCCTGGTCTCAG
>NW_025167827.1:0-1704 GCF_004010195.1 Chiloscyllium plagiosum | reverse complement strand
ACAGGGCTCAGGATGCAATGATGATGTTTCCCCAGCCTGGGAATCCAGAGAAAGGGGCCAGGGTCTCAGCATACACACGGGACACCATTTCTGACTGAGATGCTGAGAAATGTCTTCACTCAGACAATGGTGACCATCTGGAGACCTCTACCACAAAAGGCTCTAGAGGCAAAGTCACTGTTTTTTTTAAATCAAGAACCATATTGATTTCCAGGAGCTAAAAGTGTCAGTGGGTCTGAGAAAAGAACAGGTATGTGACTGCGTGATAAAGGATCAGCCAGGATCATATCGGAAAATGGAGCAGGGCTGATGGGAAGGTCACCCTTTGTTTCATTGTCCATTCTCTCCTATTCTTAGCATCTATTATCACATATTCAACTTTTCTTCTATCCTGGCCTGCTCTCCATTATCTCCTTGTTTACCCAGCCCTTTCGTATTTTATGGAACAGACCATAAAGACTATCAAGGAGATAGCCGAGACTGTAACCGTTATCTTATTTTGAGGCTAGTTTAAGATGCTGCATTCCGGATGTGATTTGATTGGTCAATCTCATCGGATTTAAGCAAAAGACACTTCGTTCTTACCCCACAGTTAGAAAATACGCAAAACAAAAAAATGGCTAATTTTAATTCTGTCGAAATACTTAACAAAATAATGTATTATTTAACTAATACTCATCAACGTCCTAGTATACCAACATCGCATAAATGCAGCCTTGGCCAAGGCAAATCCAGCAGATTCTGGTCCAGGAGAAGGAACACTAACAGCAGGAATCTGGCAGCAGGGAGAGGGAGAGAGACCTGTATCTGGCAGCTTCAATTACAAAACCCCCAACTTCAACAACTGAAAGCAACCTCTAAAACCCTGGGTCTGTGCGTGAGGCTCACTGCACTCATTCATGCTTCGGTCCTTTCCCTTAAACTGTGACACTGCTCTCACTTTCACAAGGTTGTTTTGTCCTCGGGTTTTTTTCAAGAGACGTCTTAAAGGCAGAGGTGCTGATGGCTCTGGAAAGAGCCGAGTTTAACAACGGCAGAGAAGTGGCCAGTTCTCCCAGTTCAGGGTTTTTTTTTGGAGTTTTGTTTAGCAGGCATTCTGAAGATGATGGATTCCAGGGAAGATTGAAAACTTCAGCAGATGATTCCTGATTGCCTTTCTCTCTGAAATCGCTTTGGAAGTTATCCCCCCCTCTCCGTAAGAAGCTGTATTGCAATTTACCTTTTTGCCAAGGGGTGTGTTGACGAGGTGTTGCTGTATTGGACCAGTTACCTAGTAGGAGTTACTGTATTGTGTTGGTTAATGTTTTCCATAGTTTGGTTATTTTAAATTCCGTTTTGTTTAGTTTGTGTTTCAACTGTAGGGTTTAAATAAATTCTGCTTTGCTTAAAGCTCAGTTATTTGAGCAATTGCTTTTCACCGGGAATATCCACTTCACATCTGCCTTTAAAACAGGATGAAGTTAGGGTCTCGGCTACCTTCTTAAAACATTTTGAGGGGTTCTGGCCTGGTCTGTAACAAAATAAAAGCTACTTACTCTGCTTTCCATGGAGCAGACATCCCAGCATCTCTTGAAAAGAAACAGAACAGAACCAATCCCTCTTAAATGCGCATGTTAACACATACATCTCTCTCTCTCTCTCTCTGGGCTTCATCTCCAGCTATCCACTCAAATCTCCCCTTTCCCCCCACAGCACACCCAACCC
>NW_025167826.1:0-1704 GCF_004010195.1 Chiloscyllium plagiosum | reverse complement strand
CCACACCAGAGTCTTATACAACTGCAACATGAACCTTATCAACCTTCAGACCTATCAGTCTCTCCAACACCAAATCCTGGCAAATATAAATTCCCTTAAGTTCAGGTCCTTCAGCCACTGTTACCTCAGGGAGATTGCTTGTGTTCACTGCTTGGTTCCATACACACACACCCCCCCCCCCGCCCCACCCCCCAAAAAAAAATCCATGTGCTGTAAATAGACACACAATGCCACGAGGGAGGGAATTCCAGGATTTTGACCCAATGATGTTGAAGGGTCAATGGTATGTTTCAAAGTCAGGTGAGTGGCTTGAAACTTGTGGAGGTATTTGCATGTATCCATTCTCCTTGTCCTTCGAGATGGAAATGGTCCTGGGTTTGGAAAGTGATAAGTATCTTTGTTGAATTTCTGCAGTGTGTTTTGTAGATAGTGCACACTGCTGCTAACCATTGGTGGTGGAGGGAGTGGATGTTTGTGCATGTGGTGCCAATCAAGCAAGCTGCTATATTTCCCCTTTTACATTGACCAACGACATTTAATACCCATAGACCTCAACCCAGGCTGCAGTCAAGAGAGTAGGTCTCTAGCCAGTCCAAGGGAAACTGTATGTATTACAAAATCTCTAAAGGAAAAGAAAACACGTAACAACTATCCGTAGGAATTTGGCATACTGACCATTGGGATGTTGGTTGACAGCTGTTGAAAATCATTTCAGTTGAGATTGTTATCACAGAAAGGAAGCATTCAGCCCATCAATCTGGGCGGATTGAATCCTGGTCCCACAGAGGTGAAAGAACAGTCAAATGTGTAACCACCCTGTCTGTTAAAGTCACTAATGTTCCATTTGAAATTCTACATTTGAAACTGTTAATAGGACCTCATGCCAAATCAAATTCTGCTTTTTCGATATTAGCTGTATTATTATGAGTTGAGATCTGATTGAATAGTGAAACAAGCTTGAGGAACTGACCGGCCTCCTGTTCCTGTGGTGCGATCAATGGAAAAGAAAATTAGCTAAAATATGTTTCTCAGCACAGCAAAAAGACGCCGGTGGAAAAATGTATATCGTGTGTTCTTATCTTCTTACCACTTTCCTATAAAATATTTTGTCCTATTTAGTTTTGCAATATCAAATTATGAGCAGTGGAAAATATTGCAGTACTTCAATTATGCCAGTTTCCGCACTGACTTTTCTCCTGTTCATCATCTTTTCCTGAAAATGTTGGCTCCTGCTGGTGATGGTTGTACAAAATGTCTTTATTTTGTTTTGTCATTACATGTGCCAATCTTAAAAACAACCAGCAAAAGCTGATCAATAGTTTGAAAGTAAATGACAGAGCCGCAAAAGGTTGACAGCTGGTAAGTATGTTTGAATTTAGATTGATCAATTGTGAAGGAAATGAGTTAAATTGGGCCTTGTACTCATTGTAATCCAAGTTACAGACATAGAACATAGAAGAATACAGCGCAGTACAGGCCCTTCAGCCCTCGATGTTGCGCCGATCCTAGCCCACTTAACCTACACTAGCCCACTATCCTCCATATGCCTATCCAATGCCCGCTTAAATGCCCATAATGAGGGAGAGTCCACCACTGCTACTGGCAGGGCATTCCATTAACTCACGACTCGTTGAGTAAAGAATCTACCCCTAACATCTATCCTATACCTACCCCCCCCTTACTTTAAAGCTATGCCTCCTTGTA
>NW_025167825.1:0-1704 GCF_004010195.1 Chiloscyllium plagiosum | reverse complement strand
CACTGATGGGTCACTGCGCTGATGAGGCACTGCACTGATGGGGTACTGCACTGATGGGGTACTGCACTGATGGGACACCGCACTGATGTGACATTGCACTGATGGGTCACTGCACTGATGGAACATTGCACTGATGGGACACTGCACTGATGGGTTACTGCTCTGATGGGGTACTGCACTGATTGGGTACTGCACTGATGGGACACTGCACTGGTGGGGTACTGCACTGATGGGACACTGCGCTGATGAGGCACTGCACTGATGGGACACTGCACTGATGGAACACTGCGCTGATGAGGCACTGCACTGATGGGACACTGCGCTGATGAGGCACTGCACTGATGGGACACTGCACTGACGGGACACTGCGCTGATGAGGCACTGCACTGATGGGACACTGCACTGATGGGGCACTGCACTAATGGGGCACTGCACTGATGGGACACTGCACTGATGGGACATTTCACTGATGGGGAACTGCACTGATGGGACACTGCACTTATCGGGCACTGCACTGATGGGGCACTGCACTGATGGGACACTGCACTGATGGGGCACTGCACTGATGGGACACTGCACTGATGGGAAACTGCACTGATGTGACACTGCACTGATGGGGCACTGCACTGATGGGGCACTGCACTGATGGGGCACTGCACTGATAGAGCACTGCACTGATGGGACACTGCATTGACGGCGCACTGCACTGATGGAACACTGCACTGATGGAGCACTGCAATGATGGGACTCTGCACTGATGGGGCACTGCACTGATGGAGCACTGCAATGATGGGACACTGGACTAATGGAGCACTGCACTGATGGAGTATTGCACTGATAGAACTCTGCACTGATGGGATACTGCACCGATGGGACACTGCGCTGAAGGGGCACTGGACTAATGGAGCACTGCACTGATGGAGTATTGCACTGATAGAACTCTGCACTGATGGGATACTGCACCGATGGGACACTGCGCTGAAGGGGCACTGTAGTGATGGAGCACTGCACTGATGGAGCACTGTACTGATGGGACACTGCAATGTTGGGGCACTGCACTGATGGAGCACAGCACTGTTGGGGCACTGTCCTGATGGGACACTGCAATGTTGGGGCACTGCACAGATGGAGCACTGCACTGTTGGGGCACTGTACGGATGGGGCACTGCAAAGTTGGGGCACTGCACTGATGGAGCACTGCACTGTTAGGGCACTGTACTGATGGGACACTGCACTGATGGGACTCTGCACTGATGGGACACTGCACTGATGGGACTCTGCACTGTTGGGCCACTGCAGGGGCACTGCATTGACGGAGCACTGCACTGATGGAGTACAGCACTGCAGGGGCACTGCATTGACGGAGCACTGCAATGATGGAGTACTGCATTGATGGAGCACTGCACTGATGGGGCACTGCACTGATGGGGCACTGCACTGATGGGGCACTGCACTGATGGGACACCACTTCAGGGGGACTGCACTCCCTAATGGGGCACTGCACTGATTGGACACTGCACTTTAGGGGGACAGCATTGATGGGGCACTGCACTGATGGGGCACTGCACTAATGGGACACTGCACTGATGGGCCACTGCACTGATGGCGCACTGCACTGATGGTGGACTGCACTGATGGAGCACTGCACTGATGGGGCACTGCACTCTTAGAGCACTGCACTGAACTGGCACTGCAGTAATGGGA
>NW_025167824.1:0-1704 GCF_004010195.1 Chiloscyllium plagiosum | reverse complement strand
ATTCCTGTGAATTCTTTATAGAATTCAGCTTGAAGACCATCTGGGCCAGGTTCCTTACCGCTCTGAAGTTGCCTGATTGCGTCAAGTATTTCTTGGATTGTTCGGGGAACATTCAAGACCGATACCTGTTCCGGAGTTAGGTCCAGAAAGGTCAGGTTTTTAAAAAATGACTGCATCTCCTAGTCCCGTCTTCATAATCCTGTGATTTATATAAATCAGAATAAAATTTTCTAAAGATCGCATTAATCCTTTTATGATCATGAGTCAAAATACCCGTACTTTCCTTGATAGACGTGATACTTTGAGGGGCCTTCTTTTTCTTTGCAAGAAATGCTAAGTATCTACAGGTTTATCGCCAAATTCATATAACCTTTGTTTTGCAAATAATATTTCCCTCTTAGCCATTTGGGTAAGCATGGTGTTTAGAGCTGTCCTAAGGGCCATAATCCTTTGTAATTTGATAATAGAAAGTCTGTCAGTGTATGCTGTTTCAGCTGCTTTTAAGCAAGCTTCGAGCAGATGCTGTTGTTCTCCCTTTAATTTTTTCTGGGTCGCTGAGTATGAGGTGATCAAACCTCGCGCATAAGTTTTGATAGTCTCCCACATCATTGATGGGTTGCTAGCCGTTCCTGAATTAATTTCTAAAAAAGTTTTAAATTCTTGCGAGAAGTACTTTACAAATTTACTATCTTTCATCAGGAAGGGGTCCATACACCAATGCCGGGGGGGATGTCTCATTGTTCCTCACCTTGATTTCCATATATACAGCAGCGTGATTGGAAATTGCTATACTGCTTATTTTACAGGATGATATGGAATTTAAAAAAATCGAGGGGGCAAAAAACATATTGATTCTGGTATAGCATTTATGTGGATTGGAGTAAAAAGAAAAATCTCTGCCCTGTGGATGAAGGCATCTTCATACATCTAATAGTCCTAATTCTTTGTTCAAATCCACCAATTGTCTAAATCTGGGAGATACTCCTGCAGTACTCTTGGGAATCCTATCTATTTCCGGATCCATAATACAATTAAAGTCTCCCCTTATAATTGTATGATGAGCACCGAGAGCCATCAATTTTGAGAAGGCTTCCGTAATAAATTTAAAAGGATGTGCTGGGGGACAATACAAATTTAAGATCCCATATTCCTCTCCATTTATAAGGGCTTTAATCAGAATACATCGTCCAGATTCGTCTTTTATCTGATTTAGGATTTTGAAAGGGAAATTCTTCCGAATAAGAATAACAACTCCTCTGCTTTTTGAGCTAAAAGAAGAAAAAAAGGCCTGATCAAATCCACGCTGTCGTAATTTCAAGTGTTCTTTATCCAATAAGTGTGTCTCCTGTAGGAACGCTATATCGACCCTTTCTTTTTTGAGGTTTGATCATATTTTCTTCCTTTTGACTGGTGGATTACTCCCCTTGACATTCCAGGTGCACCACTTATCCGACTGATCAACCATAATCGTCTGGGCAAGTCAGAGACCCCTCGGGAGGGGAAACCCTATCTCGAGCATAGAGCATATGAAATTTACAAAAATAAAGGCTCTTTAATATACTCACGTCGATATAATAAAAAAATGATTTCTAAATTTAAAAAATATAAAACGTATTTAAATGGAGATTTTCCCCCTTGTTCCTGGGGTATCACTTCTTTTCCAACAGTCCTTCATTTCCTCTCCCAACCAGTGCCCCACCCTTG
>NW_025167823.1:0-1704 GCF_004010195.1 Chiloscyllium plagiosum | reverse complement strand
ACTGTCGTGATTATTGGTCAGATTGCAGTTATCTTCCTCTTAGGCGGATTGAACATAGTTGAGTAATTTTCCACATTGCCAGACAGATGTCAGAGTTGGAGATGAATGAAACATCTCCAGGGACACGGCTTAATATGCAGCACAAATTTCCAGTCCTATTGCAGGCAATGATGTCAGGGCCCATTGTCTTTCACCATATCTACTGTGTTCAGATTTTTTCATGTCACGTGCAGCGAATTGAATTGGTTGAAGGTGGGTATGTTTCCTCCGGTTTCTACCCACAATCTAAAAAGTGTGCAGATTAGGTGAATTGGCCATGCTAAATTTCCCTTTGTGTGAGGTGAAGGGGTAAATGTCTGCGTGGGTTGTCTTCCGCAGGTCGGTGTGGACTTGTTGGGCCGAAGGGCCTGTTTCGACACTGTGGTAATCCAATTTGTCACATTCCTGAAAACCTTTTAACATATTCTAGGATTCTCTGAGAATCCAGAGGCGAGATTGCAGAGCCTTTGGCTTTACTCTTTATATCATCATTGTGTACTGGAATAGTGACAGAGGACTGGACCACAGCAAAAGTTCCCTTGTTCAAAAAGGAGAGCACAGATAACCCTGGCAATTATAAAACAGTGAACCTTACTTCTGTTGTGTGCAAAGTGTTGGAAACGATTATAAGAGATAGTATTTAGTACCATTTAGAGGAGAATAAGTTGGTTAGAGATAGTCAACACGGTTTCGTGCAGGGTAGCTGGGGCCTCAGAAACCTTACTGGGTTCAATGATTAGGTGACCAAACATGTATATGGATTTCAGTAAGGTGTTTGTTAAGGTTCCCCCGGTAAGCTATTGCACAAAATACGGAGGCATGGGACTGAGGGTGATTGAGAGGTTTGGATCAGAAATTGGCTGAAAGAAGAGAATGGTGGTTGATGGGAAATGTTCATCCTGGAGTTACATTGCTTGTGGAGTACCCCAAGGAACTGTTTTGGTGACATTTTATAAATGATATTTTATGAGGTCATAGAAGGATGAGTTAGCCAATTTGCGTAGGATGTCAAGTTCGCTGGAGTTGTGAACAATGCTGAAGGATTTTGCACGTTATAGAGGGGAATAGATAGCTGCAGAGCTAGACTGACACGTGGAAAATGCAGCTTACTGCGGGAAAGAGTGAGATGATTCACTTTGGAAATGCAACAGGAATAGATTGTACTGGGGTAATGGTAATTTCTTGGCAATGTAGATGAACAGAGAAATCTCGGTGTTCATGTACATTGATCCCTGAAAGTTGCCGATCAGGTTGATAGGGTTGTTAAGAAGGCATATGGTATGTTAGCTTTTTTTGTAGAGGAATTGAATTTCGGAGTCACAAAGTCATGCTGCACCTGTACAAAACTCTGCTGTGGCTTCACTTGGAGTATAGTGTACCGTTCTGGTCACCACGTTATAGGAAGGATGTGGAAGCTTTGGAAAGGATGCAGAAGAGATTTACTAGGATCTTTCTTGGTATGGAGGGAAGGCCTTGTGAATAAATGCTGAGGGACTTGAGGTTGTTTTCATTAGGGAGAAGAAAGTTGAGAGATGATTTAATTAAGCTAATCGGTGGATTCGATGGGATGGGCATCCTTTTTCTTTGGATGGTGATGGCTTGCATGAGGAGACATAGTTTTAAACTGAGGGTTGATAGCTATAGGGCAGATGTCAGAGGTAGTTT
>NW_025167822.1:0-1704 GCF_004010195.1 Chiloscyllium plagiosum | reverse complement strand
ACTATCGAATTGCACAACCATTTGATGTTTGAATTAATATCGTTGGACGCACAGAGCAGTTTTGTCTGATACTATACAATATTGTTCCTGTGTCATTACCAACATCACTGGATCTTTCTTGGGACTTTTCAATATTTTCTCATTTTAAGCATTGCAAGTCACACAATGAGAAATCAATTCATCTCATCTCCTGACAAAATGGTTCACTCGGAGGCGAGTATTTCCTTTCTGACAAGCCTAAGTATATTTGCAACCCTCCACCTACCAGCGATGTGTGTGAGTGTGTGTGTGGGGAGCGGGGGGTTAGGGGGTTGCGGGTGAAGGTGTATGTGTTGATAGTGCTGTCAGTTTGGATGGTGCTGTGAGCTGCTACCTTCTCACCCAGCCAGACTGAATCCTGGAAGGTTATCACCCTCTGCCACTGTCAGTGCAGTAGGGTGTGGAGGCCAGCTGAGGGAGAGATTGTGTCATTTTAAACACCACAGAGACGTCAGACCTGCAGCCACAGATAGATACCCACAGAGTCAAATACAGACACATAGGTAAAGGGGGTGGGGAGCGGTGGTGGAAATGGATTTCAGGCACTCCATCACCAGACTTCACTCTTTGTATCCTATTCCGAGCTGTTTGTCCATGAATAGAAGACGGTGAAGGATGGAGTGAGAGTGAGAGTGAGATTGGGTGACCCTGCTGTTAGTGCTGATGTAGATGGTGGTGGGGGGAAATGGTGACGTGTCCAGATGGAGTCAGTCAACAGTGTGATATACATCCAGTGTTATTAGTGTGGGAGATCTAGTAGAGGGGAAAGAGAAAGAGAGAGAGAGAAAAAAAAGGTGCTGCATGTTTGGTGGTGAGCTCAGACCATACTCGCTGTGTCGAGTGGTGTGGTCCCCGCTGGGAAAAGACTGGTCCCCCTCTGTACTAGCCTATTCACCAGAACCTCTGTGCCCCTGTCAAAAAACCATGGTGTAATTGCCCCTTATCTGCCATGGTCAGGAAAAACTGCAGGGCCGTGCCAACCTGAGAAAGCTCAACCATGTGCCCATTGGCCTTTTGAAGATGGCACCAGTGCCAAGGATCACGGAATACCAAGGTGCATGCGGGTGATGGTGATTACCTCCAACTTTTATGGATGGGAGAATCGGGCTGGTATTGAATGAGAGGGACACCATGTGGTGGGGTGGGTAGTTAATAAGGTGACGCCGATAAAATAGCACGAGGAATCTAGCTCAGCCTCGTGCAGACAATCCCTCTGTCACACTCAATGAAAATGGCATTGAGACAAATTATTGTTCGATTCAAACCAATGAGCCGAATCCCAGTTTCAACACTGCAGCTGCTTGACCAATGCTCTCCATCACAGAGAAGGAGATAAACATCACCTTACCCTTGGGAAATAAGGCAGTGGAGAGGGGATGGTTTTGGTATCAGTGGGGGAACACTTTATGGCAAGTCATCATAATTCTATTAGTTTTAAAATAGAGATGGAAACGAATGAACCAGGTCTAAAACTTAAAATTCGAAATTGTTGAAAACCAATTTTGATGATATTAACTAAAAAAAATTCCAAATTCGATTGGCACAGGTATTCGCAGAAAAGGAGGTCATTTGGGAAGTAGGAAGCCTTCAAAAATGAGATGGCAAGATTACAGAGACATTATGGCCCTGTTTGGGTGAAAGGTAAGGCTGGTACGTATAAAGAAT
>NW_025167821.1:0-1704 GCF_004010195.1 Chiloscyllium plagiosum | reverse complement strand
TGAAACACGTTAAACTTGAGCCCTCTTGTTTTGTACTCCATTATCCTGAGTAAAAAGAAGACCTAGGCCAGTCAATTATCCATCCCACATCATGATTTTATAAACGCCTAGACGAAATACACACCAGCCTGGAACATTGCTGGGGAAAGCCCCTGCTCAAACATTCTCTCCTTACAACTCAAGCCCTCTCGACACTGTAACATCCTTGTAAATCTTCTCTGCACACTTTTAAGTTTTACAACATCTTTCCTGTTGAAGGTGATCGGAATTGTCAGCACTATTCTAAATCTGGGCTCACTAATGTTCTGTATAGCCACAACATGACATGTTAACTCCATGAATCGATGTTCTGACTAATGAAGGCAAGCGTGCCAAATGCTTTCTTCACGACCTTTTCTACATGTGACACAACTTTTCCTGCTCTCATAATCTTTGTCTTGACTTATAAAGTCGTGCTTGTCTTCTTCACTACTATATTCTGCTGCCTTCATGAATCTGTGGACCCACATGCAAGGTCACCCTGTTCCTTTGGGTTTCCCAGTGCCTCCTGTTCATTGAGTCCTTCCATGACGTGTTACTTACAAAATGCATCTCCTGATGTTTTTTTTTATTATTTTCAGGTCCCACTATCTGCCCATTTGACGAATCTACTTCTACAGTCTTGGAACCGAAGACTTTCTTCCTCGCTATTAAGCACTTTGCCAATCTTCATATCCTCCTCAAATTTTCTTCTCATTTCCCCCACATTATTTTTATATTTTTAATGTACATTGACAAACATTAAGGAACACAACATTGATCCTTGTCGTACACCACGGAATACCAGCTCCACGTTACTGAAACATCATCATCCTTTGTCTCCAACCGCCCAACGACGTTTGGATCCAACTTGCCACGTGACACTGAATTCCTTTTATTTTAACCCTGTTACCAGTCTCCGGTGTGGGATCTTTCAAAGGCTTTCTAAAATACCAATAGACTAAATCAGCTTCACTGCAATCGTTTACAAATCTGATCACTTGCTATAAAATATTTAATCTGACCTGTCAGGAATGACCCTTTCTGACAAAGCCATTCTGGCTCTCGCTGGTCAAACCTTGTCTGGAGAATTTGCAATTCATTCTCTCGTTAAGAGGTTCCTCCAAAAGTTTCCCTACCAGTGATGTTCGACTCATGGCTCTTTAGCTCGCTGAACTACCTGTACCAGTCCTATTGAAAACTGGAAATACATTAGTAGTCCTGCAGTCCTCCAACTACTCCCGGATAGTCAAAATTCAATTCAAAACGTTGGTCAGAATACGTGTAATTTTCCTCTTGTTTCACAAAGCAACGTGAGACACAACCCCATCTCGAGCTGGGGATTTACTCACTTATAGCCTGTCAAAACCTCCAATACCGGCTCAGTCGCGATGTGAAACGGCTCAAGAACATCTCAGTCCCTGGTCCCGCATTCTGTACCTATATATGACCACACAATGACTATTCTCCACGGAATATGTAACGTCATCCACTCACTTAGCTCGTTTACTGACACAACTGTGCTATCACACTGGAAGGAAATCATTCAGGTATTGTGAGTGGAAAACGCTGTTTCAGCATTTGCGCCTATAAATCTTTTAGCTTTGATAACCAAAGGCAAATTGTCGCAGTGAGAAAGAGTTTTAGACTTCTCTATCTGAAAAAAAAACACAGTCACTTAATTCC
>NW_025167820.1:0-1704 GCF_004010195.1 Chiloscyllium plagiosum | reverse complement strand
GATGGAGATGCAGATGGTTTTCAAAATGGGAAAAGCTTTGGTAATGTGAAGTGCGAGTATTCTAATTGAGATTCTCTTATCGTTATCAACTGGAAGTTCGGAAGATAAATCCAAATTTCGCACCAAGAGGGCGAAAATACCAGAGCAGCGATGTACTGCTGAGGCTGCATAAAGTCCATAGTGAGACTGCAGATGGAATATCGTGAAACAATTTGGTCCCCTTGCCTGAGAAAAGATGTACTGGTCTTGAAGGATCGCCAGAGGGGATTTATAAGAATAGTAAATGCCTTGGAATTGAGGAACGATTCAAAACCCGTTTGTACTTTATGGATTTTGGAAGGATACGGGGAAGGTCTGTTTGAAATATACGTAATACTGAGAGGCCTTTAACCCGCCGCTGTAGGTAAGATTCTTTCACTATTAGGAGAAACTTGATGCAAGCAAAGACTCAGAGGGAACGGACAATCTATTAGAAATGAAATGTGAGTGATTTTCTTCAGCCGGAGGGTGGAAAACCTATGGAACTCATTGACGCAGAGGCCTTTGCAGGCCAAGTACACTAATTAATTCATAACTAGAGTATCAAGAAAGGACACACATACAGACAGGACCCTCAATTACAACAGTAACCACCCCAAAGACCACAAACATAACTGTGATAATGCAACATGTAAACGAGCAATAAGACACTGCAACACGCCAGAGCTCCACGAAACAGAAGACGAACAACCACATAGAGTATGGAACATGGCACGTAGAACATTATAGCGTAGTACAGGACCTTCGACCCCGATGTTGCTCTGAGCTATGAAACCAATGATGAAACCCATCTAACCTAGAATATCCCATATTCTTCCATATGTGTAAACAATGACATTTAAATGCCTTTAATTGTGGCGGGTCTACGATTGCTGCAGGCAGAGTCTTCCTCGCCCTTCAGACTCTCTGAGTAAAGAAAGCAAATTTGACATCTTTCATACATAAAAAACACCCCTCAATTTAAAACTGTGTCCCCTCCTGCTAGCCATTACCACCCAAGCAAAAAAGCTCTCACTGCCCATGCGATCCAATCCTCTGATAATCTTTTATGTCTCTATTACGTAACTTCTTAACCTTCTTCTCTCTAACTCAAACAGCCTCGAGTCCTTCAGCCTTTCCTCATAAGCTTTCCGTCCATTCCAGACAACACCTTCTCAATCTCCTCTGTACACTTTCCAATGCTTCCGCTTAGTTCCTACAACGCCGTGACCAGAACTGTACACTATACTCCAAGTACGGCAGCACCAGAGTTTTGTACAGTTGCAACATGACCTCATGACTCTCACACTGAATTCCTCAAACAATAAAAGCTAACACACCACATGCGTGCTTCAGAACACTTCAACCTGGTGCCAACTTTCAAGGATCTATATACATGGACATCGACACTGCTAAGAATCTATTTCCATGGTGAACCACATTACATTTTTCTGCTTAAACGCCATTTGCCACCTCTTAGCCTAGCTCTCCTAAGGCAATGTCAACAACTCCACCGACCTTAGTGCATGGACATCGACACTGCTAAGAATCTATTTCCATGGTGAACCACATTACATTTTTCTGCTTAAACGCCATTTGCCACCTCTTAGCCTAGCTCTGCAGCTTACCTATTTCGCTCGGTATACACCAACATCCTAAGGCAATGTCAACAACTCCACCGACCTT
>NW_025167819.1:0-1704 GCF_004010195.1 Chiloscyllium plagiosum | reverse complement strand
CTGTACGATGGACGGATGGTCCTTCACTGTCCCACCCCAACCCCACTCTCCCACACTTTAAAATCTCGAGGACAGAGAGAGGAATTGACCTGACGAGAAAATCTCTTCACAATCTTCCATCACCTTTTTATTGTCCATTTTCCGACAAATTTTGCAAATTACTTACCATGCTTTTATCTTCTCACCTAAATCGTTTATTTAAATGAAAAAAATGAATGTGGGTTCAGCATCGATCCTTGTGGGACACCATCGGTAATAGTCCTCCAGTCTGAAAGCTACTTTCCACGGCTATTCCCAGCCTCCTGCTGTTAATCTAATTTTATATCGAATTGGAAATCTCACCAAACTGTCTGTGATCTCACTTTTTCAATCAGGCAAACATGTGGAACCTTGAAAAAGGTTTTATTAAAGTTCAAGTGAGCAATATCTACCACTTTGTCCGGATCAATCATATTACTTATCCCCTCGAAAATTCAGTCATGTTTGTGAGATACAACTTCCCTCGCGCAAAAACATTCAGGCTATTCCCATTTATTCCTTGTATCTCCAAATGCATTTAAATCCTATAGTTTATAATTGCATCCAACAACTTACTTTAGACCACTGTCAGAAACACAGGTCTATCGTTTCCAGGATTCTCCATGTAACCCTTTCTTAACAAAAGCACAAAATTAGCCACTCCCCGTTTTTTTCGGCGCCTCACTCATAGTAATAGCTTACACAATTATTTCTACGAAAGGCCCAACAGTTTCATTCCCTAACTTGCCACAAAGTTCCGGGATACGTGAGATCAAATCCCAGAGAAATATCCATCTTCATATTTTCCAAGTCCTCCAGCACTTTTCCTTTACAATGGAAACGACTTTATAAACATCAATATTTAGTTGTAGGGTCCATTTCGTTCCCCACGAAGTGAACATTATATATCTCTCCATCTGCTGAGGTTAAAACAAAAGTGAGCTCTTTCATCTTAAAGTGGTCCTATTTCGTCTCGAGTTCTTAATGTACTTGTGGAATCTCTTTGGATTGTATCCTTAACTTTACTGCTAAGGCGATCTGACATTCTCGCTTGACCTTTATGATGTCCTCTTTAAGAATGCCCCTCCCCTCCTTATATCGTTCAACAGATTCAATTGAAATCATATGTTTATATGGAAATTATGACTTTTTTTAAAAAAAGAAATTCATATGACAAAAGCCTTCATCCCTGCGAACAACCTTGTCCTAATATAATACCTACAATGTGGAAACAGGCCATTCGGCCCAGGAAGAAGGTCACCGACGCATCTTTCGTCTGGGGAGGAAATCCAGGCAGAATCAGAGAGGATGTGGAAACTCCAAACACACCGTCGTCTAAAGTAGAAGTTGCCCATTATTGAGCAGTTTGTCATACTGCACCTCGCCAAAAGCCTTTTGGAAATTCCAGCTGGTCACCTCGACAGGCTAGACTTCGTCTTACTTGCTCATTACCTCCTCAGAGATGTCTAATATATTTGTCAGACATTATTTCCCCTTGAGAACCTGTGCTGATGCTTCAGGCACTCGGTAAACCCATCCTTCCAATGACATTTGACAATGAATTTAATACAAAGCTGATTTATTTGATTTTTATCCAGAAAATCAAAACTTTGCTTTCAGATCTGAATATGATCACTAACAAGGTTAATTCGATGTTGAGATATGTAATCTCTGCACTGTCTCAGC
>NW_025167818.1:0-1704 GCF_004010195.1 Chiloscyllium plagiosum | reverse complement strand
CCCACCCAGACCCATTTCCCTCTGACTAATGCAGCTGATGTTATGGGCAGTTTAGCATGGCCAATACACCTAACCTGCACATCTTTGCACTGTGGGAGGAAACCCACACAGACACAGGGAGAATGTGCAAACTCCACACAGACAGTTGCCCGAGGCTGGAATTGAACCTGGGATCCTGGTGCTGTGAGGCAGCAGTGCTAACCACTGAGTCACCGTGCCATGTCGCTTATGTTGCTTGAATGTTGCATCAACTTTGTTTTCACATTCTTAATCCCATTCATAAAGCCTCCAGGATCAAAGCTTATTATATTTTCCACATAAGCTACTGTCTTTTAATGTAATGATAACAGAGATCTTGCAAATCGGAAAGTAGTGTTTTTGTTGTATTTGCCATTGTTTAAAGGACAGCTGTGAAAAAGGTGAGTTATCTTTTTCAAGCAATTAGTTTAGAAGATGTCTAATTATTTATTTGCTCTCAATAACCATGGAAGGGAGCATTAACATGGAATTTCTGCTTCTGCAATGTAACTGATGTTGCAAGAATTGGGAGAATGAGATGTTAAGAATTCAAACAACTTCCCAATATTCTTAAGATTCATTGACTTGGTTCGTTATAACCTCCAACCACAATTTCCAAACATGCTCCATTTCGATTGCAACTTCTTTGTACTTTCCTGTGACTGTTAGTGTTTTGCAGGTTTCCTGTTGTGGGTAAAATTCCTTCAACTTTCTCCCGGCCAAATGATCAATGCAATGGTGAAAAATAGGGTGTGGGGGAGACTGGGAGTGATCATTATGTACCCTAATTGACAAAATTGGGCTCGTGGTAACCCAGGTTCTGAGTTGGGGCCTAAGTTTCTTACTATAATTGAAATGTATAATATATACACGAAAGTGAGGACTGCAGATGCTGGAGCTCAGAGTCAAGAGTGTGGTGCTGAGAGAGCACAGCAGGTCAGGCAGCATCTGAGGAGCAGGAGAATCGACGTTTCAGGCATAAGCCCTTTGTCAGGAATTCCTGATGAAGGGCTTATGGCCGAAATGTGGATTCTCCTGCTCCTCAGATGCTGCCTGACCTGCTGTATTTTTCCAGCACCACATTCTCCACTGGCATCTTATGGAGGTGCGTATGCTTAGAGTTGTTCATAAACATCAGCTAACCTTTTAGAATAGATTCCCTACAGTGTGGAAACAGGTCCTTCAGCCCAACAAGTCCACACCAACCCTCTGGAGCGTAACCCACCCAGACCCATTTCCCTCTGACAAATGCACCTAACACTATGGGCAATTTAGCATGGCCAATACACCGAACCTGCACATCTTTGGACTGTGGGAGGAAACCCACACAGACATAGAGAGAATGTGCAAACTCCACACAGTCGAGACAGGCCGCCTAGTTGTGGAGCGTTTCAGAGAACACCTCTGGGACACCCGGACCAACCAACCCAACCGCCCCGTGGCTGATAGGGGAGGGGAGGAAAATATATCGCGGGTGGTGGGGTCTGTTTGGAGGTGGCGGGAATGATGGTGGATGATACTTTGTACATGGAGGTTGATGGGGTGGTAGTTGAGGACCATTGGGGTTCTGTCCTGTTGGCGGATGGAGATGAGGAATAGCGCCTCATCTTCCGCCTGGGAACCCTCCAACCGCAAGGGATGAACTCTGATTTCTCCAGTTTCCTCATTTCCCCTACCCCCACCTTG
>NW_025167817.1:0-1704 GCF_004010195.1 Chiloscyllium plagiosum | reverse complement strand
TGCAGGGCAGCTCCAAACGGAGAATGCTCAACCGTTTGCCCATTGACCTTTTAAAGATGGCACGAGTGCCAGGGATCACGGAATATCCAGGATATACGGGTGATGCTGAGTACCTACAGTCATGATTGGTGGGAGGATCGGGCTGGCATTGAATGAGAGGGATACCATGGGGTGAGGTGGGTAGATAATTAGTTAACTTAGATAATATAGCACCAGGAAACTAGTTCAGCTTCGTGCAGAAAATCCCTCCCTTCGTGCAGAAAATGTCACTGAGACAAATTATTGTGAGATTCAACCCAATGAGTCGAAGACTCTGCTGATCCCAATCCCAGTTAAAACGCCGCAGCAGCTTGACCAATGCTCTGAATCACAGAGAAAGAGTTAAACGTTACCTTACCCTTGGGACATAAGGCACTGTGGAGGGGGTGGTTGAGGTATCAGTGGGGGAGCACTTTATGGTCATTCATCATAATTCTATTAGTTTTAAAGTATAGAAGGAAAAGGATGAACCACGTCTAAAACTTAAAGTTCTAAATTGTTGAAAACCAATTTTGATTATATTAACTATGAATATTTTGGGACAGATATTCTCAGAAAAGTGGGTCAGTTGGGAAGCATATGTCAGGTATAGACAGCAGGAATTGAGGGATTTTTTTTCTTAATTCATTCACGGGATGAAGGCGTCCCTAGCTAGGCAAGCATCTATTACCCATCCCTAATTGGCCAGAGGGCAGTTCGCAGGCAACCACATTGCTATGAGCAGAGGGCAGTTCGCAGGCAACCACATTGCTATGAGTCTGGAGTCACTTGTAGGCCAGACCAGGTAAGAATGGAAGTTTGTTTCCTTAAAGCGTATCAGTGAACCAGATGGATTTTTCCGACAATCGAAATGGTCATCATTAGCCTCTTAATTCCTGATTTAAAGTGAATCACTAGAAGAGTCTGAAGGCAACAAGAGTATACTTAAGAGGGAAATTGGGAGCATAAAAAGGGGGCATGTGATAGCATTGGCAAACAGAGTTAAGGAGAATCCAAAGGAATTCAGCAAGTACGTCAAGAACGAAGAGTAACTGTGGAGAGAACAGGACATCCTTAAAGATCAGCAAGGTTGCCCATGTGCAGAACCAAAGGAATTGGGGGAGGTACTGAACGAATATATTTTATCAGTATTTACTGGGCAGGAGGATATGGAAGCTAGAGGACTTGGGAAATAGGTAGTGACATCTAGGAAAGTGTCTGTATTACAGAGGAGCTGCTGGAGGTCTTAAAACATGCAAAAGAAGGAAAATGTCCTGGCTTTTATTAGATGGACGCTAGAACTCTGTGGGAATCTAGGGAAGTGATTGCTGGGCCCCTTGCTACCATCAATAGCCACAGGTAACGTGTCAGAAGACTGGAGGTTGGCTACGTGGTGCCACTACTTAAAGGATTTAAGAAGGGTAATAAGGACAAGCTAGTGAGTCTGACGTCAGTGGTAGGTAAGTTGTTGGAGGGGATTATGAGTCATCGGATTTTCACGCATTTTGAAAGATAACGACTGATTAGGGATAGTCAACATTGCTTTGTGCAAGCAATATTGTGTCTCACTGACTTGACTGAGATTTTTTTGAAGAAGCGACTAAGAAGATTAATTGAGATAAAGTGGTGTACATTGTCGATATGGACTTCAGCAAGGCGTTGAATAACATTGTGCATGGTTATCTG
>NW_025167816.1:0-1704 GCF_004010195.1 Chiloscyllium plagiosum | reverse complement strand
GAATCGACGTTTCGGGCATAATCCCTTCTGTTCCTTGAATGCTGCCTGCCCTGCTGCGCTTTTCCAGCAACACATTTTCAGCTCTTGCCTCCGAGACTTACCGAATTTGCCAGCATTTTTCAAGGCTACCGCATACATCACTGAATACTGTTGGTAATTTAATGTTGCCAATCCACTTAACCTAAACATCTTTGGACTGTGGGAGGAAAACAACACATAGCCATGCAGATTGTTCAAACTTCTCACAGACAGTCGCCCAAGTCTGCATATGAACGCAGGCACCGAACACTTTAAGGTAGCAGTTCTCATCAATGAGTCACCATGCCTCCCTCCTCGGAATGTCCCGACACATGGACATTGAGTGAGTGACAGAGTGAGTGAGTGTCCCAGTGAACACTCTGTGAAAGAAAACGTTAGCCAGTTACACAAACGTAAAGTAAATTGTTTCCAAACTTCGCAGGTTACCCCTTTAACACATGTGATTACTTAATGTTTGCAGAGAATAGACTGCATTCACAATGAATTGACACAAATGTAACGCATTTTCTCAACTAAGTCAAGAACATCCTTCTTACAGTCAGGATAAGGATCGTGGATCTTCATGGTGTAGATCATTACCACCTTCGTTTTCCTCCTTTTAGTCTCAGAGCAACAGTTATGAAAGCTGTTTGTGACTACACTTGGGTTGTTCTTCGGGCATCTTTGATTTTTCATGAGGTATTAAATAACATTGATATTGTATTCCCTTAGAGCCTCAAAGTCCGTGGGATAAGGGTTTTTAGCTTCCCTCTGACTACGGTGTGCAGATCTTCACCATCTTTTGAAATCCCTGATTTTTTCTGTCCTCTGGCCTGAGCTCCTGTGACTGCACACATGTACACTTATTTATCACATTCTGGAGTTCGAGCAGAGATGAAGCAGTTCAGTGTCCTTCAATTTCAGTGTTCTTCGGTATGGACAGGTTGGTTTGAGTCCCTCAGCATTTGGCCACAATAATTCTGTGATTAAACCATTTATTGTTCTTGGGACAGGAACCGAATTTGAAGAGTCAGTGGTCAATGAATGTTAAGCCACAGCTACAAACTTGCCTCCCATTCACTTCCAGTTAATGCTCGCAAACCAGCAACTGGCACATTAACCATCGCAACAGGAGACAAACGCACTTCTAAAGAGATTAAACTGACTTGGAATGATGAGCCAACATTCATCTCAAAAAGCAAAGTTTCAATAGAACATTGTCTGTTGAGGGTATCAAACACACGAACTGATTGTAAAAATCTCATACTCTACTTCGTGTTGTAACTGGGCTCACCGTCAGGCCGCATCTGCATTTCGTATCAAGGCCATGTAACTGCTTAAAAGCCATACACTGAATTAAATTGATCACCAGAGGACCAAGGCACTCATGTTTTCTACACAGAATCAATGAAATCATTGCGTTTCCAGTTTGCTTCTTGCTCAGCAATGATATCGAGCTGATCAGCATCTCTGCCTGGACTTAATGTTGTTCGTATGTTCCGTGTCTTTACTTTGAAAACAGATTCACTTCAATATCGACAAAACTGAATGAGAAGCCCAACAGCCAAACAACAGAACCTACGTCGCTTCCTAACGCCTCTCCCCAGTGGTCACGTTCAGAATTGCAAAGATTACTCATTAAATAACGTAAATGAAATAAGCAGTTTATAACAATTAGGGAGTTGG
>NW_025167815.1:0-1704 GCF_004010195.1 Chiloscyllium plagiosum | reverse complement strand
TGGCCGAGCAGAGGCTGATAGCCAAGTCTGGTATACAAGGGGATGGCCTCAACTGGGACCTTGGGCTCATGTCACACTACAGCTGACCCCACTACACTATACATTCTCTCAAAGACACACACACGCACACGCACACGCACACACGCACGCACCACAGTGGTTAGCACTGTTGCCTCACAGCGCAAGAGACCTGGGTTCGATTCCCGCTTCAGGCGACCAACTGTCTGGTGTTTGCACATTCTCCCCGTGTCTGCGTGTGCAGGTCAGGTGAATTGGCCATGCTAAATTGCCCGTAGTGTTAGGTAAGGGGTAAATGTATGGGCGGGTTGCGCTTCGGCGGGGCGGTGTGGACTTGTTGAGCCGAAGGGCCTGTTTCCACACTGCAATTTAATCTACTCACACCCATAATCACAGGCTTATACATCTTCACAGTGTTAGGTAAGGGGTAAATGTATGGGTGGGTTGCGCTTCGGCGGGGCGGTGTGGACTTGTTGAGCCGAAGGGCCTGTTTCCACACTCAATCTAATCTACTCACACCCATAATCACAGGCTTATACATCTTCACACTCAAATGCACATAGTCTCTCTCTCATGTACGCGTGTACACACACATAGGTCTTCGGGATGAATTTGTATTTGCACAATCTGCAGGCAGTCAGTCAATGGAGTATTTTATACATTCCACTTTGGAAATAGTCCCAGTCTGCTCGGAGTGCGTCTGGGAAAATTAACAACCAGTGAAATTCACAACTAATCTTGGATGAACCTATTTGGGAGAGGTCACAGCACAGAAATAGACAAGTGAATATTTTACGTGTGGCCTTACAGTAAGTCTGCAGTGGTGGATAGAGTGGGTTCTTTCTTGATTATATGTTTTATTGAGCTATGTCTCTTGATTAAACTTAAAATATAAGCCATAAGTATTAATTTAACCTGGAGCAGAGTTTGGTAGAGGAATAAGACAGTGCTATTTTCTGGGTCTGTAGATTGAGAGAAACAAAAATGGCTTTAGTAGAGTGATATGCTCTTCTTGTCGGATGTGGGAGTTTTAGGGAGAGTAGACCGGTTACTGAGGATTATGTCTGCAATAAATGCTGTTGGTTACGAATCCTATCAGATCGAATGGATTGGTTGGAGAGACAGTTAGAGACCATGAAGTAATCACAAAAGCAAGGGGATGTGATGGATGGCAGTTATAGGAAGGGGGGGAAAGTCTCATATATAGTCACATAGATGGGTTAACGCCAGGAAAGGTAAGAGAGGTAGGCAGGTAATGCAGGATTCTTCTGTGGTCATCCCCATTTCAAACAAATAATCTGTGTTGGAAAATGTAGGGGGTGATGGATTCTCAGGGGAACGTAGCACGAACAGCCAAGTGTCTGGTATTGAGACTGGCTCTAATGCAATGAGAGGTACGTCAGGTTCCAAGAGATCAATTGTGTTAGGGGACTCTCTAGTCCGAGTCACAGACAGATGCGTGTGCAGCCAGCAGCGAAAAAGCAGAATGGTGTGTTGCCTCCCTGGTGCCAGGATCAAGGATATCTCACAAAGGGTGCAGAATGTTCTCACGGGGGAGAGGGGCCAACAAGAAGTCAGTGTATACATTGGAACCAATGACATTGGAAGAGAAAAGGTTGAGACTCTGAAGGGAGATAACAGAGAGTTAGGTCAGAATTGAAAAAGGAGGTCCTTGAGAGTAGTAAT
>NW_025167814.1:0-1704 GCF_004010195.1 Chiloscyllium plagiosum | reverse complement strand
CGTTATTCTCATTAATAACCATGTGAATGATCATCCTCACCGTTATTATTATTAATAACCATGTGAATGATCACCCTCACTGTTATTCTCATTGATAACCATGTGAATGATCACCCTCACCGTTATTCTCATTAATAACCATGTGAATGATCACCCTCACCGTTATTATTAATAACCATGTGAATGATCACCCTCACTGTTATTATTATTAATAACCATGTGAATGATCACCCTCACCGTTATTATTATTAATAACCATGTGAATGATCACCCTCACCGTTATTCTCATTAATAACCATGTGAATGATCACCCTCACCCTTATTATCATTAATAACCATGTGAATGATCACCCTCACTGTTGATGTTAACATTATTGGCTATGTTTTTAAATGCCACCATGGCTGATTTTTATTGAATTCAGATAGGCCATGGTGGGATCTGAATTCATTCACCATCTGGAATTGAAGTGTCTGATGATAACCAAGAAAGGATTGCCGATTGTTGAACCCCACCCCTGTTCAGCTGTGTCCTTTCAGGAAGGAAACTGCTCCCCTTTCCACTTCTGAACTGCATCTGACTCCAGACCCACAGCAATGTGGTAGACCTGTAACAGCCTTCTGGGCAATTTGGGATGGTCAAGAAACACTGACCTCGCCAGTGACACCCTCATCACGTGAGTATATAAAACCATATCACCCTCCCCATTCACATTAACATGGCATATCAGTGAATCTGTGGAATTCTTTCACGGCAGAGGGATGCCAAGGCTGGATCATTCAAGGCTGACAGAGATATTATTAATCACGACGGGAAATCGAGGGGTTATGTGATAAAGACAGGAATGTGGGAGCTGAGAATGATCAGATGGGCTGTGATCTCATTGAGTGGCAGAGCAGGCATGATGGCTGAATGCCCTCCTCTTGTCACTACACCTGATGGAACATTGCGAGGTTTGGACCAGGGGCCTGGGTGGGCGCACAGGGAGGGAGGGAACATCTGAAGGCAGAGCGAAGGAGGTGGGCAGACAATAGCCTCGGCTTGGCTCTGTGAAGGAGCAGGGCGTGCAGGATGAAGCTGCACCAAAATAAATCAGGAATTATCCCCCTCCGAGCCCGGTACCAGAGCAGTTTTGGGACAACTCAGTTCCATAACCGCCAGCGAATGGGGAAACACTTCCCACATACACCAGGAGGTGGCAGTGTGCAGATGGAGCCACAACATGTCCAAATCCCAGCTGAGAGTGTCCCACAGGGACCAAGACAAACACCTCGTTTCAATGATCACACAAGGCACTCACCCCATTCCCCACGCAGAAACAGATATTGCTGGAAAAACTCAGGGGGCGTCTGGCAGCAACCATGCAGAGAAATTAAAGTTAATATTTCGGGTCCAGTGACCCTCAGTTCACCCAAACCAGAACGTTAGCCCTGATTTCTCTCAGCAACTGGGCTTTTCCAGCAATCTGCATGTCTTAGTGAGCACTCATCCCCACCTTCAGACTCTCCAATACAACTTGCCACGCTCTTACAAGGCCATAAGGTTGCTCTCGGATTGGAGAGGGACACAACTATTGGTGGTTTAATCTAAGCGTCAGCATGCCTCAGACAAGGGGAGATGTAGAGAAGGAGAGTCCTTCACCGTGACATCAGCTGGTGTGGGGATTGAACCTCAGCACTGACCTTCCCACAGTGCCCATTCCCTCA
>NW_025167813.1:0-1704 GCF_004010195.1 Chiloscyllium plagiosum | reverse complement strand
GCACACACATGTAGACATACATGCAGATACACACACACACGCACACACATGTAGACATACATGCAGATACACAGACACACGCACACACATGTAGACATACATGCAGATACACAGACACACGCACACATGTCGACATACACGCAGATACACAGACACACGCACACACATGTAGACATACACGTAGATACACACAGACACACGCACACACATGTAGACACACATGCAGATACACAGACACACGCACACACATGTAGACATACACGCAGATACACACACACGCACACACATACACGCAGATACACAGACACACGCACACACATGTAGACATACACGCAGATACACAGACACACGCGCACACATGTAGACATACACGCAGATACACACACGCGCACACACATGTAGACATACACGCAGATACACAGATGCACACGCACACACATGTAGACATACACGCAGATACACACAGACACACGCACACACATGTAGACATACACGCAGACATACGCACACCTGTAGACATACACGCAGATACACAGACACACGCACACACATGTAGACATACACGCAGATACACACACACGCACACACATGTAGACATACACACAGATACACAGACACACGCACACACATGTAGACATACACGCAGATACACAGACACACGCACACACATGTAGACATACACGCAGATACACACACGCGCACACACATGTAGACATACATGCAGATACACAGATGCACACGGGCACACATGTAGACATACACGCAGATACACAGACGCACACGCACACACATGTAGACATACACGCAGATACACACAGACACGCACACACCGTAGACACCCACTCAGATACATACACAGACGCGCATGCACAGACAGGCACGCAGATACACACACCCACGCACACACATGTAGACATACATGCAGATACTCAGACACACGCACGCACATGTATACATACACGCAGATACACACAGACACACGCACACACTGTAGACATCCACGCAGATACATACACAGACACGCACGCACTGACAGGCACGCAGATACACACAGACACACGCACACACATGTAGACATACACGCAGATACACACACAGACACACGCAGATACACACAGACGCACACGCACACACATGTAGACATACACGCAGACACGCACAGACACACGCACACACCGTAGACATACATGCAGATACACACACGCGCACGCACAGACACGCACACACACACGTGCAAACGCACACTTACACATCCATGCACATGTATGTCCATGCGCATACACAGACATGTGCACACTCACACAGGGACAAACGCATGCACACGTGTGTATATCCACACACAAGCACATGCGTGCACATACACAGGCTCAGAGAGAGTGCGAGAATGGGGGATGTCGCTTTGTTACCTTCAGCAGCTCCTCCCCAGGGTACAGGGGGAAGGGGTCCTGTGCCTGACGGATTTCCTGGTCAGCATGTCGCAGTTTGACCTGACCAAATTCATCAAACACTGGCTCCAAATTCTCATCACAGACAATGGGGTTCTCCACAATACAGTAATGACGAGGTGGGACAGTGATCATCATCTTTGGGGAGAACAGGACCCTGTGCAGAGAGACCGTGTGTCAGAGAGAGCCAGGGTGACCGGGGGAGACCGAGGGCCAGGGAGAGAGCCAGGGTGACCGGGGGAGACTGAGCGCCAGGGAG
>NW_025167812.1:0-1704 GCF_004010195.1 Chiloscyllium plagiosum | reverse complement strand
CCCTCCAAATATTTCCTATTTATGAACTTATCCAAATATCTTTTAAGTATTGTAATTGTATTCATAGCTACCACTTCCTCTGGAAGTTCAACCCATAAGTGCAAAAATAGAAAAGCTCATGTCTTTTTAAAATCTTTGTCATCTCTTCTCAAACTGTATGCACCGGTGTCTTGAATCCCCCTCCCATGCAGCCATTCATCTTATCTACACACTCCATGATTTTATAAACCTCTAATAAGGTCACCCCTCAACCTCCTGCTCTCCAGTGACAGACATCCCAGCCTATCCATCCTCTCCTTCTAAAACAATCCCTCCATTCATGGCAACATCCTGGGAAACATCTTCCGAACCTTCTCCAATTTAATAACATCCTTCCTCTAATAGGGGGACAAGAACTGAACACAGTGAAGAGGCTTCACCAACATCATGTATAACCTCATGACAGTGTCCCAACTCCTATACCTAAAGGTCTGAGCAATGAAGGTAAGCGTGCTAAACACCCACTTAACCACCCTGTCTACATGTGACACAAACTGCAAAGACCTGAACCCCTCGGTCTCTTTGTTCCACATCACTACTCAAGGCCTTACTTTTAATTAGTGTAATTAATTAATGAGGCTAAAGGAGATTTTGTTTTATTAAATATAATATCTTACATTTATTCAAATTAAATTCCATCTGCCACATTTCAGCCCATTCACCCAATTGATCAGGATCCCTCTGTATTCGTGGATAACCTTTTGTTACTGTCTACCTTAACAGTTTTTGATGTCACGCACAAACAAACCATGCCTTGTATATTCTAATTCAAACCATCTACACACATGACAAACAAAAATGGACTCAGCACCGATTCCTAGAGAACACTGCTGGTCACGGGCCTCCGTGTGAAAAACAACCCTCCACTATTACTGTCTCCTATTGTTAAGCTAATTTTGTATCCAGTTGGCAAGCTCTTGCTGAATCCCATGGGATCGAACTTTACAACTTTGTCTCCCCTGCACAACCTTTTTAAAGGCTTTACTAAAGTCCAAATAAACAATGTCTGCCACTCTGCCCTCATCGATCTTCTTGGTGACTACCTTAAAAATCTCAATCAAATCTGTGAGACACCCTGTTAAGTAACCACGTTGAGTGTCCCTAATCATTCCTTAACTCTCCAAATACATGCAAATCCTATCCTTCTGAATCGCCTCCAGCGGCTTACCCACCACTGAGGTCTACAGTTCCTAGGCTGCTCCTTATATCCCTTCTTTAACAAAGGTACAACATTAGCCACTCTCCAGTCATCAGGCAGCTCACCTGTAGTTATCGATTATACAACTATTTCTCCATGGTGCCCACAATTACCTCTCACCCAAGCTGTTCCCGTCCAATCACTTCCGTCACTTGCCCTGTCTGATCAGACAAGAAAAGGTCAGGTGTTGCTTGCTTCCTGATAGGAACATTTAAATATTGATAAAGAACATTTCTTGAACTCATTTAACACATTCTTTCCCAACCAAACCTTTCACACTATCGTAATCACCTACTACTATAACCTTATTGTTGTGAGTGTATATCGGAGATCTCTCTGTATATTTGTTCCTTATATTCTCCCTGATTATTGCATCGTCTATAGTGCCATCTGACCAAGGTGATTTTGTTTTAAAGTTTGAAAACACAATTTAGTTTTTAAAAAAGCTTTCCTCTGCGATTTAAATA
>NW_025167811.1:0-1704 GCF_004010195.1 Chiloscyllium plagiosum | reverse complement strand
TTCTCTCATTGCTCTAATGAGGCAATGTTGTATTTTCAATACACAATGTGTTTCAGCACTGGTTTAAGTAAATTCACAAACACATTAATGCACTTTATTGACTTCCAAGCAGTAAGTCTTACATTTTTTGCATTCAGTCCAAAGTCAAATGTGATATGTTGTGACAAATACGGTCTCTTTACAAGGTTTTGTTGTCATTGATATTTATTTTCCGGAGAAGTTCTAAACGACCCAAGGTTCCAACATGCCTGAATTTTGAATATTTATTGAGGTCCTTTTGTTTACATCTAACAGATAATTGTTCAGGCAGAAGGCTTTCAAGTCTTTAAAATAAAACTGATACAATCAAGAGTGCTTGGCCAGCTTTCTGGCTGCACAGGTCAGTTCAGTTCGAGGGTTAGTTGAGTCAGGTCCACTGTTGAAACTGGACGCTGCCCCCTCATTTTGCCCTTCTGAATTTGTAACATGGAAGCTTTCTGTGTCATTTTTACTATTTATACTAAGGGGTTTGTTTATTGAGATTGTTGCAAGTATTTTGGAACAGTATCTATACGTCGGGATAGCCTGTCGGTTTCAGATAGGATGAATCATCCGGTACTCTTTTTACGGTTCATTGTGTTTCATTCCGTAATTTGTAAATAAATGATGTTTGTTTAAAACTCGGCAGCATGACCAGCAAATTCCCTCATCGCATATGCACCATTCACTTCCATTCAATTATCACAGTAACGGTTTGGGCTACTTGCTTAAAAATGTTTTTAGGGGTCTGGCCTGGTCCTTAACAATGTACCACAACCTTGTTCATTAAAACCCAAGGATTAAAGAGTCAGGGATGGAACGAATCTGATATTGGCTGGGTTGCAGAAAGGCATGGAACCAGTAGCTGGGCAGACTTGAGGGGAGCACAGTAACATCGCCCAGTCAACCCTCACTCTTTTTCACAAATGGAATGAAATGCAATGCAGAGTGAGAGAACAGGTGACACTTGGGAGATGGAATGCTGAAAGACAATGTTAATAGAAAAGGAATTTTAATTTTGATGGATGGAATTATATTTTAAAATAGACTTTGTAATCACAGGCTATAAAGGTTGATAAGATTGTTTATACCTGAACACGATAATCAGTTTTTAAATACAGACACATAACAAAATGAGTGTGGTTACAGGGAGTTACATCAAATAAGACTGGGTATGTTGCTCATTTCGAGCTTGTACAGAGATGATGGACTGAATGACCACCATCTTCGCTGTAATTATTCGGAGAAATGTATTAAAAGCTTTCAGAACCTGAAAGGACAACCTTATTAATAAAGGACACAGACGATATCATCTTCAATAATCTATTCCTGTTGTTTCATAAAGTGTAGCTATTTCTAAAATGTCCTTGAAACCAAAATAAATTTGTTGAGATTTGCGCATTTAAGTGGATATTGGCAAAATGTTATTTCTGGATCTTAAAGAAGAAACAGAGTCTAGTTTAATACGAGTGTCACCGCACAAGTAACGGAACAGGAATGGAGCAACTTGTTCAATATAACATCTAGACCAATCCAGTAAAGCAACACATTAGAAATAATGGAAATTAGAAATAAAAGCACAAAATGGCAGAGAAGTGCAACAGATGAAGTAGGATCTGGAGAGAGAAACAATATTAACAAATCGTGGCTGAGATGATTATCTATGGACTCAAAATAGATAATCCT
>NW_025167810.1:0-1704 GCF_004010195.1 Chiloscyllium plagiosum | reverse complement strand
ATTCCCCATCCACCCTGACCTCCGACCCTCCGTCCACCCCTGATCCCCCATCCACCCTGACCCCTGACCTCCATCCACTTCCACCACATATCTACCCATCCCCAGTCCACCCTGACCCTCCATGACCACCCTGACCTCCCATGAATATCGTGACCCTGGGATGGGCATTACAATGTGGTAATGTACTGGGTAATGTCACTGGGGTATTAATCCTGAACCCCAGGGTCATGTTACAGGGCCCTGGGTACAAACCCCACCACAGCAAGTGGTGAAATTTGGATTCAGTATAAAGCTGGACTCACGAGTTGGTCTAATGGTGACCATTACACAGTCCACCATCATAAAACCTAGTTGCTTCACTCATGGCCTTACCCTTACACGTGACTCCAGACCCAGAGCCATGTAGGTGACTCTGAACTGCCCTCTGGGCAATGAGGGATGGGGTAATAAATACTGAGGTGGTCGGTCAGACCCACAGCCTGGGAAGGTCTATCAAGGCAGAAAGAACAGAAACTGAACCAGGAAACATGACCACATCAGTCAGAGTTGGAGGAGGTTTTTATTGAGATCGAAGGAGAGAGCATAGCTGAGGGGGGGAGGGGGAGGGTGTGGGACTCAGGATCTGGGGAGCTGGTCCAGATAGCTGTGGAGAGCAGCAAACGGGATTTGAGAGGACGTGGTGCAGGCTGGGGGCCTCAGGTCATGGAGTCAGCAGGCACTGACCCTCGTGACCTTTAACCCTGCAGGTCGTAGGCAGTGGTAGTGGTCGAGCGTTGCAAACATGGCCGGCTGGCGATGATTGTGAGGCTTTTGCTGTGACACCTCCACACGGCGGCCTCACACTCACTCACTGTCCTCTCCTCCTCGCTTCCCTCCAACACGACACAGAATCGGATCCCTCCGGCAGGGCACTGACCCTCGGACAGACACACACAGCCGGCCCCCTCCTCTGCAAAACAACAGGCAGCCCTGTCACTCAGGCCGGTGAGATCCCACAACCACATCCCGGTCAGGTCTCCAAGGGGAACCGGCTCCCCCACCCCAGGCCCCATTGAAACGACACGATGAGATCCCAGCTCTCAGACCGGCCTGCCTGGTTAGGATTTCCAAATCCATCAGAGACTTCACCACAGCCTACCTGAGGCAGGAGGCCAGGATCCACCTACTGATGGTTTGACCTCTCTCTCTGTCCAAGCACTGTCCAGGGAAATATGGTCAATAACTCCCTCCCTCACACACACCCCTCTCCCTCAATTCCCATTGCTTGGGAATACTGCAGCAAGTAACTCCCCTCCTGACTCCCCAGTGTCTATCCACCAGCTAAAAGGCACAAGTCAGGAGTGTGGTGGAATACTCCCCACTTGCCCTGGATGGGGGCAGCTCCTACAACACTCAGGAAGCTTGACACCATCCAGCACAAAGCAGTCCCCTTGACCAACACCACACCTACAAACATCCCCTCCCTCCACCACCGACTCTCAGTACGAGCAGTGAGTACCATCTACGAGATTCATAGTACATAGAACAATACAGCACAGTATAGGCCCTTCAGCCCTCGAGGTAGTGCTGACCTTTTATCCTACTCTCAGATCAGACTACCCTACATACCCTGTGAGAAAATGAGGTCAGAAAGAGGTCATTGTCCACATTGGAACCAACAACATTGGAAGGGAAAAGATTAGATTAGATTAGATTAGATTACAG
>NW_025167809.1:0-1704 GCF_004010195.1 Chiloscyllium plagiosum | reverse complement strand
CTCCAACCAATCAATCAGATCTAAGCTCTGCAGTCCTGATACATCCAATCTTGAATGGTGGCAAAAAGTGAATTAACTCACTGGAGAAGATAACCCCATAAATGTCACCACTCTCAATGATGAGCCCAGCACAACAAACGGTAATACTGAAGTGTTTCAAGGAAGAAATGCCTCTGGAAGTATAAGACCATAAGATGTATGACTAGAAGCAGGTTGATTACTCATTGAGTCTGCACTGACATTCAATGAGACATAAAAATGGATAGTAATATCTTTAATTATATGAAAAGGAAGAGAGAGGTCAAAGTAAAGATAGACCCCATAGAAAATGAGGCTGGGGTAACTATAATGGGGAACCAGGTAATGGCAAAGATATTAAATATTTTGCATCAAAAATATGAAATAATCAAGGGGTTAAAGGAGGGTGGGAAGAAAATAAATAGAATAACCACCACTAAATAAAATGTACAAGGCAATCTATTAGCTTGAAAGAGTAATAACTGATGGGTTGTATTGTGAAATTTTACAGAAAGTAGCTATAAAGATAATGGATTCACTGATGGACATCTTTCAAGAATTCTTAGATTCTGGAAAAGTCCTGCTGGACTGGAAAAATACCAATGCAAGCCTTTATTCAAACAGTGAGGGAGACAAAAATAGATCAAAATATTATATATTTAGATTTCCAAAAGGTGTTTGGTAAAGTACATCATATAAGAATACTTAATAAGTCAATGTGTAGGAGGTGGTATATGAGCATGAATAGAGGATTGACTAATTAATTGAAGATAGATAGTTGGGATAAAGGGACATTTCCACATGTGGATCAGTGTTGGGCATAATTATTTACAATATATATTAATGACTTGGATGACAGAAGTGAATGGACTATTGCAAAGTTTTCAAATGACAAAAAATGTTCGAAAGTCAAGTAGTGAATATGACACAAAGAGGCTGCAGATGGATATGGACAGGTTATGTGAGTGGCAAAAACCTTGGAAGTTAGAATATGATGTGTGAAAATGTGAGGTGATGCAATTTGGCAGGAAAAGTAGAAATGCAGAATATGATTTAAAAGGAGAAAGACTACAGCATTGAAAAATGCAAGGGTCCACATGCGTGAATCACAAAAAGCTAACATCCAATAAGAAAGACAAATGGATTGTTGTCCTTTATTTCGAAGGAGTATAAGAGTAAGGAAGTTTTGCTAAAACTATACAAGGCACTAGTATAGTTGGAAAACTGCGGACAGTTTTGGGTCCCTTATCTAAGGATAGGTATATTGGTATTGGAGGTAATCCAGATAATGTTCACTCAGTTAATCCTGGGTTTAGATTTTTTAATAATTAGAAGTTGAGTAGGTTAGCATTGAAATCATTGGAGTTTAGAAAAATGAGACGTCACCATTAAAAAAATATAAATGATTTTTAAGGGGCTTGATAGGGTAGATATGAAGAGGTTGTTTGCCCTTGTATTTGATTTATTTTGTTTATTTCTTATCACATGCATCTGGTTACAAGATACAGAGAGAAGTGTCGTATAGTGTCACCAGGTTCCAGCACCATCTTAAAACAGAGTAAAATAAATCAAAAATTAGAATATAAAGGCAGAAAAATAAAGAAATAAAGCAAGCATCCAACTTTACAGTCCTTCTCGTTAAGTGCCCCATCATGAGCCAAGGGCCTGGTGGCCAGGCACTGTGCC
>NW_025167808.1:0-1704 GCF_004010195.1 Chiloscyllium plagiosum | reverse complement strand
CCCCACCTACCTACTGAGGTCTTTATCACCAAACTGGAGCGCTAAATCTGCTTATGATCCTTCTCCAGCAGCATTTCATGCTGCTGTTCTGTGATATCCTTGACCCTGGCAGCAAGGAGTTTACCAGAGCACTCTGAAGGTATGTTTAGAACTGTAGAAACTCCACCCCGTTCCCCTAACTAAAGAATCCACAGTAAATACTGTGTGCCCACTCTCCTTCCTACCTTGCTGTCCAGGTGAGCTGTTCACACTGTCATTGTTGTGGCTCTGTCTTCAGTCCTCTGATGAATCCTCTCCATCGCAAGTTTCTAAAGCAGGAGACTGGTGTGTGATCTCACTCATCTCAGGAGATTCCGGGAGTCTCTGGCTGTAAAACATCCCTGATCGCCCATACCTCCCAAAACGGTGTTGTGTCTACCTCTATAGATGGATTTTTCCTCTAGTCCTCAGCTGTATGTCTGGCCCACAGTTACACCTATCCCGGAAAACAGAGCTTCAGCTTCTGTATCCCATTACATTTCCTGGAGGTTTGTTTTTCTCCGACACAGTTTGCATCCTAGAATTCCACATTCCACAACCTGACCATTTTCTTGCAGTAGAGCTACCTTACTTTATTATGAAGTAACTTGTCAATTATAACGTGAGCAATGACTGACCCGTTAATCCCAAAAATAACTCTTTCCACTGCATCATAT
The DNA here is from genome assembly GCF_004010195.1 of Chiloscyllium plagiosum. Lineage (NCBI taxonomy): Eukaryota > Metazoa > Chordata > Chondrichthyes > Orectolobiformes > Hemiscylliidae > Chiloscyllium > Chiloscyllium plagiosum. The sequence continues at coordinate 1,009 of NW_025167808.1, read as the reverse complement.
TAGGAACGAAACTCTGGGTGTTGTCTACTCAATGAAAGTAAATGAAAAGTAGAGAACAGTAATTTGTTCCCTCTTTATCCAATCCACCATTCACCAAGATCACTGTAGCGATTATATGATTCGACTTGGAGCAGGTGAATGGTCTCTCCCTGGTGTGACTGCATTGATGAGTTTCCAGTTCAAATAGCGATCTGTATCCCATCACATTATTCTCACATTCCCCATACTTTGCCTCCAGTGTGAATCCATTTGCGTTTTGACAGGTCACATGATCAGTTAAAACTTTGTCCATGTAGAGTATATGCGCCTGGTTTCCCAAAACTGAACCATGCTCTTCCCTTCCACGTTCAAAACTCGATGGCATTCAGATTACGACAATAAACTGGGTGATTCTCTCAAATCCTGATGTGAACTTCGGTTTCAATTTCCCGATTACAAATCCTCCCCTCTGACAGACTGTAAAGTTTTTGAATCTTTATTAAAACAGAGGAGGTGATGGCATTGTGGTGTTATTACTGGACTATTAATCCAGAGGCCCTGGTGATATTCTGGTGACCTGGATTCAAATCTTGCTATGACATAGGTGGAATCTATTTTCATTAGAAAAACTGTGACGAAGAGACTAATGTTAATAAAACTGTTGCTGATTGTAAGAAATACCCATCTGATTCATAGATGTTCTTTCGGGGAGGAAATCTGCCATCCTCGGCCACGGGAGCTGCTGGATTGGCGTTAAAAAGACCCAAACAGATTGACAGATGTCTTTCAGTGATGGGACTCTTCCCCTGGTCTGGGACTACTTACGATGATGTGCTCTTTGGGAGCAGACTGAGGGAAGAAGGGGTTTGTTGATCTGTTCAGATGCTGTTCTTTCATCACCACTGAGTGAATAATCTGCAGCTCCTGAACTAACAGCATTCTGGGAGCACTTTCACCACACACACTGCAGTCATTCAAATGGTAAACATCATGGTCCTCACAGAAAACTGGAGAATGGGAACATCTGCTG
>NW_025167807.1:0-1704 GCF_004010195.1 Chiloscyllium plagiosum | reverse complement strand
GGTTCGTGTCTGGAACACAGTGTCTGAGAGTGTCGGTTAGGCTGGACTAATCCAGGGGTTTGGGTCTGGAACACAGTGTCTGAGAGTGTGGGATAGGCCGGATTAATCCAGAGGTTAGGTTCTGGAACACAGTGCCTGATAGTGTGGAATAGGCCCAATTAATCCAGAGGTTAGGGTCTGGAACACTGTGCCTGAGAGTGTGGGATAGGTATGAATAATCCAGGGGTTAGGGTCTGGAACAGAGTGCCTTAGGGATTGGGATAGGCCAGATTAATCCAGGGGTTAGTGTCTGGAAAACAGTGCCTGAGGATGTTTGACAGGCCGGACTCATCCAGGGGTTAGGGTGTGGAACACAGTGCCTGAAAGTGTGGGGAGGCCGGATTAATCCAGGGGTTAGGGTCTGGAACACAGTGCCTGAGAGAGTGGGATAGGCCGGATTAATCCGGGGGTTAGGGTCTGGAAGACAGTGCCTGAGAGTGCAGGATAGGCCGGTCAATCCAGGGGTTAGTGTCTGGAACGCAGTGCCTGAAAGTGCGGGATAGGGCGGATTAATCCAGGGGTTTTGATCTGGAATACAGTTTCTGAGAGTGTGGGATGGGCCAGATTAATGCAGGGTTTAGGGTCTGAAAGAGAGTGCCTGAGAGTCAGGGATAGGCCACATTAATCCAGGAGTTATGGCCTGGAACAGTGCCTGAGAGTGTGGGATAGGCCAGATTAATCCAGGGGTTAGGGTCTGGAACAGAGTGCCTTAGAGTTTGGGATAGGCCAGATTAATCCAGGGGCTAGTGTCTGGAAAACAGTGCCTGAGGATGTTTGACAGGCCGGATTCATCCAGGGATTATGTCTGGAACACAGTGCCTGAAAGTGTGGGGAGGCCGGATTAATCCAGGGGTTAGGGTCTGGAACACAGTGCCTAAGAGAGTGGGATAGGCCGGATTAATCCGGGAGTTAGGGTCTGAAAGACAGTGCCTGAGAGTGTGGGAAGGTGTGAATTATCTAGGGGTTAGGTTCTGGATTACAGTGCCATGAGAGTGTGGATTGGGCCAGGTCAATCCAGGTTGGACGGTCTGGAATACATTGTCTGAGAGAGGTTGGACAGGCTGGATTAATCCAGGGGTTAGGGTCTGGAACACAGTGCCTGAGAGTGTGGGATAGGCCGAATCAATCAGAGTGTGGGATAGGCCAGATTAATCCAGTGGTTAGGGTCTGGAACAGAGTGCCTTAGAGATTGGGATAGGCCAGATTAATGCAGGGGTTAGTGTCTGGAAAACAGTGCCTGAGGATGTTTGACAAGCCGGATTCATCCAGGGATTATGTCTGGAACACAGTGCCTGAAAGTGTGGGGAGGCCGGATTAATCCAGGGGTTAGGGTCTGGAACACAGCGCCTGGGAGAGTGGGATAAACCGGATTAATCCGGGGGTTAAGGTCTGGAAGACAGTGCCTGAGAGTGTGGGAAGGTGTGAATTATCCAGGGGTTAGGTTCTGGATTACAGTGCCATGAGAGTGTGGATTGGGCCAGGTCAATCCAGGTTGGACGGTCTGGAATACATTGTCTGAGAGAGGTTGGACAGGCTGGATTAATTCAGGGGTTAGGGTCTGGAACAGAATGCCTTAGAGTGTGGGGTAGGCCAGGTCAATCCAGGTGTTAGTGTCTGGAATACAGTGCCTGAGAGTTTGGGATAGGCCGGATCAATACAGGGGTT
>NW_025167806.1:0-1704 GCF_004010195.1 Chiloscyllium plagiosum | reverse complement strand
AGTTGGATATGCGTTTGGCTGTGAGAAAAGGAGTGCTAATTACAGCAATAGACAGGCATTTAAATTCTGTTGGAAATGCCACCGAAATATTTTGAAATTGCTAGCATTCAATTGCACACGCAGCAGCTTGAAAGTGAAAAGGAATTGAAACAGTTTGACGCATAATTAAATGTGGAGTAAAAAGAAAACGAGAGGAGGAAGAAAGACAAAAGACGTGGGAAGAAAACCAGAAAGAGAGAAAGCTTCAGCTTCAAAAGTTCGTAATTAGGAAGGTCAGTCGTCTTAGAGGGGTGGAGATGAAGGTAGAAAGCCGGCTGAATGAGGAGGATAGTGGCGATGAGCAACTCTGTGGGGGCCAAAGGCTTGATGGAGATCTGCTTAAATATATACTGCTACAACACAGTGTCAACTCTCCTGCTTAATTTAAAACCATCAACGTGCAGTAATCTGTAATGTAAAAATTAATAAGTGTAGTTGTTACCCTTTAACAGAGAATAGGTAACTGACCACTATTTACCACTTCTTTGTCTAACCTATCATTGTTAAGTTCTCTTCTGCAACACCAGTCCGATAAAACTCCCAATTAAAATTTCGAACACAACACTTCTTATAACGAAACCACGGAGCTGTGGATGATTATTTTCGATTCTTTCTGTGTCTTCTGTTCACCATGTTAGGAACTTGTACGTCACAGGTTACTGACAGAAAAAAAAGTGTTTGAAAGAATGTTTTTTTTTCAAGCAGTCTGGAGCATGTTAGGCTTGGCGCTTCTCCTATCAACTGTTCAATGTTCCTCTGGTCTTATAACCAGACCATCGGATTGCGTCAGTGGCTTTTAAGACTGTCAATATACTCTATCCAAACTTGATTGGGCATTGGCATTTTTTCGGGGTACAGTTTAAACTGATTGGCTAAATTCGAATTTGCTTTTATGTCCAGGCAACGAAATATTCGCATTGTTTAACCCAGTGCTACATACACTGTTGCCTTATGATAACATTTCGGAATGTGACCGGTAGTTCTGCTGTTTTTACCTCTCGTAAAGGTACACCACATCTTTATAACCATACAGGCATGGTTTAAATATGACGAGAAGGACGTCGTAATTCTTTTTAATTTCATTCGTGAAAGTAGCTAGACAAATGCAGTGGCCAGTGCCTATGCTGATGTTGGTAATCCAACAGAGTTGGTAGGTACAACGGGTGAGGAATTGGCTTCACAATCAGAGGAGGTATCTGGAGCATTTGAGGAGGTGAAGACTGCCATCTGAAGTGCTTATAACATTGTGCCAGAGGTCTACAGACAACATTTCTGGAATCTAAGGAGCGACCCTAGTTAAACGTATATTGAGTTTGAACGGAACAAACAAAGTGAGCTTGATTGGTGGATGAGGGTATTAAAAATAGAGCAAAACTAAGACGCTCTGAAAGCGATTCTTATTTTGAAGTGAAAATTCACTCCCTGGGGTCATGTGAACTCAGGAGGAAGAGCAGACGGGTAAAATGCAAAGATTATTTGCTGAAATGGCTAATGATTTCGAGTTGATCCATAAATCGAACTTTGCCTTCTGTGGGGATAGAGAAGAATGTGCAAGATCTTTTTCAGCATGTACCTGCGAGTTTAAGGTTTACTGGCATAAGCAGGGAGTAGCAGGGAAACAAGTTACAGTGTTGAAAGATATGAAGCATATAAATCTTTGATGCT
>NW_025167805.1:0-1704 GCF_004010195.1 Chiloscyllium plagiosum | reverse complement strand
GAAAGTGCCATGGGGGAGTGGGGAAGTGTTCGGTGTGATGGAAGGGACAGAGATGGAACGGTCCCTGTGAAATACTGAAAGTGGGCGGGAGGGGAAGATGTGTTTGATAGTGTTGTCCTGTTGGAGATGGTGGAAATGGCGTAAGATGATTATGTGAATGTGGATTCTAGTGCAGGAGGGAGTGTGGACAGGAGGAATCTATCATTGTTCTGGTATGGAGGGGACGGATTGAGGGCAACACCGTGGGGGTGGAACAGTGACAGCTGAAGGCCCTGTCCACCAGAGTTAGGGGATTTCTGGTTTGAAGAAAAAGGTGGCCAAATTAGACGCAGCTGACAGGAATGTGGCATTATCAAACAAAAATAGCAGAGATGGAGAAACTGGGAGAATGGAGTCAGCCTCCGCTGATCATGGGCTCAGCCATATGCAGAAATCTCCCCTGAATGATTGAAAAGAACCATGCATCTAAACTGAGGATTTCTGCCTCACATCCCGTCTGAAGCGGAATGTGAAAATAGACCCAGAGGAAGGTCAGTGAGTATACGTAAGCAGACATTCAAGCACATATCCCAAACCGCTCAGTAATTGTTCAAGATGAAGAACTCGATAAGAAGGTGAACCACCCATGGTTGACAAAAGGTCTCAAGGATACTATTGATGAGCAATATTGGAGGGCCAGATTCATAATGTTTATTTCAGGGACCATAAGCAGATGTTAGGTTTGAATTTTAGCTGTGCTTCCTGATTTACCCCCAAGAAAACCCTACCATTGCTGCTCCATCCTCTTCCCTGCTCGTCTCCCCTTCCTTATTCCAGGTTCTTCCTCTCAAATTACAGAGTACATTCTCGAACATTGTGGTCCCTAACCACTTCATCTGAAACTCTTTGATCAAGCCTACCTACTCTGCAGTAGCATCAAGCTGCGTTTTATGCTGCCACTTTGCCTCTGGTCTCAGTGTGGCTCGGCCTCTCCATTTATGCTGTTTTACCCCTCGCATTCACATCTCACGCCGGAAAGTTTCCTTCTTGGAGTAAACCTTATTGAAAACACCTCTCCCCCTTTGCACTGAATTCACAATGTGATCCAAATTTCAAAAAGTATACTCAGCCTTCATCTCACTCTGCTAAAGGCAACTGCACGCTGACCGTGTGGTACAAGAATTCCCCTTCTTGCATGGTTGAGGCCAGTGATGCGCTTTTACTGTAGATATCATCACCCCATTTGGACAAAGCTTTTCAGGTGTTTGACCTCTTATTGGTACTCGTAAGAGTTCATGCTGCCTTACGATTGTAACATGGAGAAAAACAACTCACAGTACGAAGCTTGGGCTGAGCGTTATTTACCTGTCATTTGAATACTGTTTCAAATTTGCAGTGCTTATCTTTAAATGCTTGTTTGTAAAGTTCGTGTCAGATAGCGTGTCGGTGGTTGAGGGATGATATTGTATAAGTTTATAAAATCATGAGAGGTATGAATAGAGTGACCAGCCAAGGCCTTTTCCACGGGATGGGGGAATTCACCCATAGAAGGCGGAGGTTAAGGTGAAAGAGGGAAGATTTGTAATGGACGAAGGGTCAATGTTTTCACACAGAGGGGGATGGGTGTATATGGAATGAGCTGTCAGAGGAAGAGTGGGAGATGCCAGTACAGAGACAACATTTAAAACTCATTAGGGCAAATATATGAATGGGAAAAGTTCAGAG